>NC_036247.1:787346-792711 GCF_002742605.1 Olea europaea var. sylvestris
AAGGCAATCAGGAAATTGATACAAATGACAATGTAATTAGCATGGAATGCATGAATCATATTGACCAAATGTAGAACGTGAAGTTCGGGGTATTACATTTTAACTCTCTAAACTCTCTAAATTAAAATGTTAATTTAAAAAGACTCTTAGAGAATAATTTTAAATGTTAACTCTTGAAAATGGAGAGTATCTCATATTTAAAGAGTTTCTTGAATATGCGCTTAATGTTGGATTTTAATTTGTTGTGTGGGCCTATAAATATAACTAATGGGGAAATTAGGCCCACTATCCTTTAAAATGAGGAAATTTGAATAATACCCTATTAACTAATTAAACATTTAATTATGTAATTAATATGCCCTAAACTTTCAAAATCACATAGTCCAAATTAGATTCACTATTCCAGGGAGCTCCCCAAGAGAAACTGTTCTCCTTACCCACAAATCCGCCGACTCTGCTCCGCTTTTTCCATTTCCACCATTTTTTTATCCACACTTCCACCATCACCATCTCTCTTTGCTATGAATTAGAAAATCCCCAGATCGTACTCTACTGAACCACAAGAAATTATGAACCTGGCTATATTACCCCAAAAATTCGATCTGCATCTACACCAACAGGTAGATGAATTTACTGACAATTTACTTGGTTTTTTCCCATCTTTTTAGCAATTTTTCTTCTATTTTTCTTCAGTTTTACTGAGTTTCTTCCATCTGATATTTATTTGGGCAATACTGCTACTCGTACAATGTGACTTGACAATATTGGGTTACAATGTGACGTGGCAACATTTAAAGACAATAACACTACTCGTACAATGTGGCTTGACAATGTTGGGTTACAATGTTATGTGGCAACATTTAAAAATTGGAAAAAAATTGATAAACAAAGAGAACAATAATGGCTACAGGAAGTACAAAACAGGCGGCAAAATTAAATGATTGGATACTGGGATACAGTGATGCACACCCAGTTCATAAAGAGAGAGAAACGAAAAACACCCAAAATTTCTCATCCACTTCGTACGACACCATCGGAGACTCGCCTTCCCGATGACGTCGTAACCACCCGGCGTGAGCCCACCATTTACAGATGTGTGCCAACATTTTTCCCAACAATAAAGCCAATTTACCATTCAAAGGTAGCAAGTGCGGTTGAGTGTCGAGACCACACTGTAGAAATTTGGGTTGAGCTCAGGCGTGAACCACAACATTTTACAGATGAACCCAACATTTTTTGGAAATTACC
The DNA here is from genome assembly GCF_002742605.1 of Olea europaea var. sylvestris. NCBI lineage: Eukaryota > Viridiplantae > Streptophyta > Magnoliopsida > Lamiales > Oleaceae > Olea > Olea europaea. The sequence goes on from NC_036247.1 coordinate 788,595, forward strand.
ATTTCACCAACCCAGCAGTTTCCCAAAGTTGGAGAAAATTGTCGCCGTGGCCGCCTTGTATGAACTCCTAAGGGCGGACCTCGAACCCCCTCGCTACAGTTGAAGGTGGGAATTTATTTATTTATTTATTTATTTTTTTGATGTATGATCTAACTATTTTCTTTCATAAATTTCAAAAAATCAATGCCTGCATTTCTTATATTTATGAAGTTGAGTGGTTAATTTTATGACATATGTGAAGTTCATTGAAGACTAGATAAATTTGATTCAATGTAAAATTGTGGAGAGGTAATGGTTTTCTGAACGAGACAACCATTATTGAAGCAGTGGAAGATGATTCAAGAGTGGAAGACTAGATATGCTTACGATGTTGGTTTCCCAGTCAAGAAAAGGAATTAGAAAAAAGATACATTGATATGTAATCTTGAAGGATGATGCAGCACGACAAAGCGGTTCTTTGAAGCCACATCCAACAATTCGGATGGATTGTAAAGCCTAGATCTCAGCGTCTTTTGATTATCTATATTTAGTTGTTGCACTTACAGCATGTATGTTAATGGAATTCTGTTCACACCATGCTAATGGAATTTTATTGGCATACCTTGTTGGTGAAATTGATTAATGACTTTTTTTTTTTCCTATTTTAAGATCTACCGGTTCAAATAAACAATCATTTAGCATTTTGGCAGTTTGATGTTTGGCAAGAGTTAACACATGGTTGGCAAAAAAATAAACATCAATGTAAATTGGAACATTTTAGCCTTCATTGCCAACAGGTCACTTGAGTGTCTTTGCTGGGCATTTGGTTAAATGAAATTGTCTAGGCTTGTATAGAACTACCCATGCAAATTGGCGAAAGACAAACATCAAATGAAATTCAAAGAAACTGATTTAGCATGCATTGTTAAGCACGTGAATAACATCAACACATAGTTTAGCATTAAGTAATGATAATGCTGTTCAAATGAGAAAAACTCCAAACTGACATTCATTTTTCCTTGTACATAAATACCAAATTTGAGATAGCTAAGCAAAAATCCACCGCTACTCAAGCCACCCCTTGCCTTTGGTGCTCCATTCGGTGCTTGATTTTCCAGTACGGATCGTTACGTTCATAGAAATGTGGGTTTCTTGTTCATGGTTAAGCCGAACTTGCGACTAAAATATGCGGGGCATATCGTTAACTGATTCGATTAGAACCAATTGTGAAGCCCTTTGAAGAATTTACCTTTGTTGGCTGTAGCCCTTTCTACCTCAAAGCACTTTTGAAAAACTTGCTTACATGTTGGGCATCGGATTTTTATCGAGCATTCGGCAAAGAAGTGGATCTTACTCCTGCAGCTGTGACATACTCCAGAATTCTTTCCTAGCATTCTAACATGGGATTCAGACACCAAAAACAAAAGTTAAACGATAAATGTGAAGTATGACCAATCATTCGGAACACTTGCTCAACGACAATGGCTTCACCAAATACAACTTTTATGCAATATACCCTGTTTCTTATAATCCGTAAATGCACTATACATTCTTCTCAAATTATAATTGTTGAAGGATAGTGTATTCCCAAATCAAACCAAAAAGGGCTTAACATAAACCAAACATTGAAAATTCATAAATTCTCATAATTAAAACCTTATTTTAAACTACGAAGGGTAATGTCCACAGTAAAAACATTTCAACAATGTGAAACCCTACTGTTCAAATCGATGTTCTATAAGGGTTAATTTACACCAAAGTGTCGAAAATCGTAATTTCTCAACGTAAAGATGTATCAAACAACATGCATCTTAAAGTATAACGAACAATGCTTACTGTCAAGCTAATCTTTTGAAATTTGGTGGAATTGATATTGGAGATCTGAAGATAGTCAGCCGACGAGTTCGCGGTGGCTGGAGGCAGGAGACGGCGATGAATTTGTCGATACTCAACGGTGTATGTTACCAGATGGCCTGAGGTGTCGAGATGGTTGGAGGTGACGAGTGCACTGGGGTCGTGGATTCCCGTGATTTGGAATAGTAAGAGACGTCGCCAGAATTGGGGAGAAGTTGGAGAGAGGATGGAGGGTTTTTGCCTTTTGCTTTTGGTACCAATAGTGGACTGACGCCGATTTGTAATTCCACATTTTGAATTGTTTCTGTAGTCTCTTTGTCAATTTTTTTCCAATTTTTAAATGTTGGACGTCACATTGTAACCCAACATTGTCAAGTCACGTTGTACGAGTAGCCGTATTGATTGTTATTTGGGATAGGGAATCAAGAGCTTTACATATGAGTATTTGTCACTTTTTTGAGTTTGTGTCACTTTTTCTTCTGAATATTGTCAGTTTTTGAGTGTTTACAACTTTTTTGTTCTGTCATTGTTTTGAGTATGTGTAACTTTTTTTAATTTACGCCACTTTTTAAATTCCCTCACTTTTTTTTTTAAATTTCTGACTTTTTTTTTTTGGAATTTTTGTCCTCTTTTTGGTAATTGATACTATTTTTTTCTTTTTGGAATTTTTGTCACTTTTTTTAGTGTTTGTCACCTTTTTCCCAATCATCTTTTTGAAATTTTCATCACTTTCGTTATTAGTGACAAACAATACTTTTTAATTAAAGTGACATTGAATGTAATTTTTTAATAAAAAATATTACTGAACTTTTAAAAGTGACATTACCAATTTTAAAAAGTGACACAATTTTTATAAAAAAAGGGCGATATTGTCACTTTTTAACTTTATACAGTATTTTTTCCTTCGAATTTTTTTTCAACAAATCCATAATTTTAAGAATATTTTTGTAAGTTACTCGTAATTCATTGTGTATTAAAGGTTACGTTAAGGTCAAACCCTTTGAAAGTGATTTATTAAAGAACTTAAGTTATTGGGCTTTGTGAATCTAATATGATATTAGCCTAAATATGTGTAGAAACCAAATTCCGTTGGGTTATATTTCATGTTTGGCCGAAATATATATGAAAACATCTTATAGGGTTATGATCCCTAATTCATTCTATTATTTTCATTCTTTGATATTAGGAGGCGAATTTCAACCCTAAATTTAGAATTTTAGATTGTTTGGAAATTATTTTGGAGTTGATAAAGGTACGGAGAACTGTAGCACTTACACTACAAAAAATAATTGATTTCCCGACAAAAAGATATTATTGCAAAAATTGAGATTTTGTTGCAAAAGTAATTTAGCGACAAGAAGATGTTTGTTGCGGGCATTGTCATATTATATGAGTCACAGAATATATTCTGCAACAACTTTCACTCATTCATCGCATTAACAAACTCACAACATTATTTGTTTGACACAGAAAGCACGAAATAGCAACACGATATTTGTCACCGTAGTGTCGTCGCAACTCATATTTATTGCTAAAAATTAAAAGGGCGACAAGTCAGTTTGTCGTAAAAATTATACCAATAAAATATTTGTGCGAATAATATTTATTGCGAATATTATTTTAAAGGTATAACTTTTGTTACCAATTCTATTTTGCAACAAATCATGCTCATAGTGATATATATTTAATAACAAGTCATATTTGTAGCGAAATATGATTTACAATGCATTTGATATGTGCATAATATATTTTGAGATATTCAACATTTATGTCACAATTTATCATATAACAAGTGATTTTTGTAATTAAATTTATTTCGCAACATAGAGAGTTTGTTCCATGATCATTTTGTGAGAAATTATGATTTCTGCCATATGCTTCCCCCTCTCGAGTTTGGTCAGCTTCAGATGATTTAGGAGCACATAGGTCTTCTAACATATCATCATATCATTACCATCTTCTGCTTTGTCCAATTTAGATGTATTTCTTTCAACAAACTCTGTATCATTCTCAAGTTCCACCCCAGGAAAAATTCATCTCTCATGACTTGCGGAGATTCCAGGGTGATATAAATGAGATTCTACCATAGAGACTAAGAATGCATTTTGATAATTTTGACATGGATAACGAACCTCATCCAGACATTGTTTTGCTGCTTCCTAAATTAACACCATCTAAATAGTCATCACTTAATCTGTTGTGAAGTTGCATCCAACTCCTATCCATCATGTATATCACTGTATTCACATGGATCATATAAAAAGAATATGTAGTTAGTAATTTT
>NC_036247.1:793571-807357 GCF_002742605.1 Olea europaea var. sylvestris
GCAGCAGTTGCAGTCTTGCAGAACCTCCTGGTCAGTGTAGCGGTCACTGGAGAAGAAGAAGGAAGATGAAGGCCCTTTTTTTTTGTTCAGGCTTCAGTAAATATTAAATTTTAGGCCTATTATTATTTAGCCCAAATGTCAAATGAATTTATCCAATGTATAATATGTATTCAACCTGAACCCGTTACCCATTTGGCCATTTCAATCGTCCAGCAGACGCAGTGAGCACTCAGGCAGGAAGGAATGTGAATTTCCTCCAAATTGCCAAACACTTTTCCTCAACCTCACTTCTTCTTTCTCCAAATTCACACCACACGACCTAGCTCCAGACTCCAGGAGGCAGACCGAATAAACAACAGATTCCATCAAAGCATTCGCCGCTGCCTGCAGGCTACAGTGAACGTCGAAGTACTGACTGTCGAACACTCGAACCGCTGACCGGACAGTGAACTCCATCAGGCATTCAGACTGATGACTCTTTTTTTTCCTCTTTATTTTTTTTTGTTTTGGTGTTGTTCTATTTTGTTTGGTTATTTTGCTTTTGTTCGATTTTGTTTTGCCCATGCTACTAGGCCATTGGCTATTGTCATTGTGAGTCTGCCTATCTTGTTTTGATTTTGTTCTATCTTGGAGTTGTTGATGTTGATTGTTGAGCATTGAATAATTTAATATTAATTATCTTTTGATTTATTCATTTGGGAATTTAAGTTTGCGAATTGTGACTTATGAATTATGATAAGTAATTTACGTTTTATCATGATGAGTTATGATTATTGATTTGGGAATTTATGTTTACAAAATTGTATTTGTGAATTGTTATTTATGATTTATGATAAGTAATTTATAATTTGATGAGGAAATAGGATATTAGGAATGATTATTGATTTGGAAATTTACGTTTAGGATGACATTTTGCAGATTATAGAACGATTTTTTCAACCAAAACGAAAGTCCATACCCAATTCTTCTACTTCTAGTTGTGCATCTAGTCCCGCCACTGATTCTAGTCGAGCGCAAGAGTTATTAAATAACACAAAGAAGTCTCGGGCTCAAATTAATGTGGATGATCTTTTATCTAATTCAGGGATACGCCCCCTATCGAATCATATGATCCTAATATCAGAGATGTTGTTGAGATGGCATACTTGGATAAAGGTCCTTGTCAACCATATAGACAAGATTTTCCAAGAAGACCGATGAGAAATGATAATAGATGTTTTCGAAAAGAATGGTTCTCCGAATTTCATTGGTTGGAATACAATATAGAAAAGGATGCAGCGTATTGTTAGCATTGCTACCTATTCAAACCCGATAGAGGGGGTCAAGGGAGTGGACATATATTTACTAAGACCGACTTTAGGGATTGGAAGCACAAAATGACATTGAAAGATCATGTCAGTCTCTTTGATAGTTCTCATAATCAAGCTTTTGCAAAGTGTACCAACTTGATGAATCAAAAGCAAAGTATCTCTTACGTTATTTCTAGCCAAAGTAGTAGTCAACAACAAAGTTATAGGACCAGGTTGACTGCGGTGCTAGATTGTACTAGACTCCTCTTGATGCAAGGATTGTCATTTCGTGGTCATGATGAATCGAAAGAGTCTCTTAATAGAGAAAATTTAATTGAGTTATTGAACTGGTATGTAGCTCGTTGTAAGGTAATTAAAGAAGTATTATTTAGTAATGCTCCTGAAAATGACCAAATGACTTTACCAACCATCCAAAAGGATTTGGTTAATTATTGTGCTGTAGAGACGACAAGGGCTATTTATCAATGAGATTGGTGATTTTTTGTTTTCAATTTTGGTTGATCAGGCTCCTGATAATTCTGTGAAAGAACAAATGACAGTTGTTTTAAGATTTGTTGATAAAAGTGGGCAAGTGAAGGAGCGTTTTTTGGGTATGTCCCATGTCACTGATACTTGTGTCCAATCATTGAAGGATGCCATTGATGCAATATTTTCTACACATGGGTTGAGCATATCTAGCTTGAGAGATCAAGGCTATGATAGAGCAAGTAATATGTTAGGTGAGTTCAATAGGTTGAAAGCTTTAATTCTTAGAGAGAACCCACATGCTATATATGTTCATTGCTTCACTTACTTGCTTTAGTTGGCAATTGTATCTGTAGCACGTAGGAATTGTATGCTTGGTGATTTTTTAGACGTACTTGCTATTATTGTGAATTTGGTTGGTGCATCATGTAAGCGTGTAGATGCTCTTCGAACAAGTTATCAAGCTAATATTTTGGAGAAGCTTAATGTTGGGGAACTTACTGGTGGAAGTGGTCAGTTTCAAGAAATGAGTTTGACACGCCCAGGTGATACAAGGTGGGGCTTACATCTATTGATAGTTACTCGTTTAATTAATATGTTTAATGCTATTATAGATGTTCTTGAGAATTTATCAGAAGATGGCGTACATTCAGATAAAAAATCTTCGGCCTTAAGATAGATGAACAATATGCAAGATTTTGAGTTTCTGTTCAGTCTCCACTTTATGTTTGAAAATCGTACAATTACAGACGACCTTTTACAAGCCTTACAGAAAAAGGATAAGGATATTCAAAATGCTATGAGGTTATTGAATTTGTGTAAGTGTGCATTGCAAAACTTGAGAGAGAATGGTTGAGATACTTTGTTCAGTAGGGTGATTGAGTTTTGTGTTGATAGACATATTTTAGTGCCCAATATGGAGGATATTGTAGTAGTGAAAGGTCGGCCTAGGTGTGTAGCTCAACAGGTGACTTATTTTCATCGCTTTTATGTTGATTTGTATTGTCATGCGATAGACTCAATCTTGCAAGAGTTGAATGATCGATTTCCAGAAACAACTACCAAGCTCTTTACTTGCATTTCATGTTTAAGTCAAAGAGATTCATTTGCAGCTTTTGATAATGATAAATTGCTACGTCTTACTCAGTTCTATCCTTTGGACTTCAATAGTGAAGAACTTTTCAGCTTGATAAGTTTCTTTTGCTTGTGAGAATGGACGAAACTTTCTTTAATCTCAATAGTATATTCCTTGTAGCTCAGAAGTTGGCTGAAACTAGAAGTTCTTGACATTTTCCATTGGTTTATAGGCTGCTAACCTTGGCTTTGATATTACTTGTGGCAACTGCAAGTGGTGAAAGTGTATTTTCTGCTATGAATCTAATCAAAAGTGATTTGCGCAACAAAATGGGAGATGACTGTTTGAATATCAATTTGGTGGTCTAAGTGGAGAAAGCTATTTTTAAAAAACTTGAGAATGAGGCAATATTGCAATGTTTTCAAATCATGAGACCCCGTAGAATGCAGTTATCTAAGTTTACAGTTACAGAGTAACTAAGTAAGGTTGTATCATTTATTTTTTTAAAATTTTGGGTTGTATCGAAGCATATTTTCATATATATACAATTTTGACGTTTTAATTCATTTACATAAATGATATATATTGAATAACTTTTAATATTATGTAACCAAATTTTAATAAACGATTGGACAATTACAATTGTCGACGGTCAACGACCAATCCGCCCTAGCTGGAGTTGGATCCTGAATTCGCCGTTGAAAACAAGCGCTTTGGTATCACTTATTTTGACTACTCTAATAAGCCATTGTTAAACTCTATCTCTGTACAACATAGAAATTGGCGTATAAGTCACAAAAGTAATTAGTTTCATAGATCATATCTATAATCTAATCTGGCATATAGTATAATAGAAATAAGATGATGAGAAAAGGGAGCAAAAGCAACCGTTCAGGGACTTAAACCCAATATTAACACCTTTCATGTCTATCAAAACGTAAGAAATTCATAAGCACATTTGTGCATTGCTTAACCATCGAATCAACAAGAAGGGTAAAATAGAAAGTTAAAAAACAAAACAATTTTTTAATTTTTTAATACCAAAAAATGATGGTCATTTTTACTGCTATTTTTTAAATTGGTTCAGCATGGTAGTTCTTTTTACATGCTATTATTTGATTGAAACTTTTATTGTCTAATGATTTTTTATTTTTTATTTTTTTGATGTTTTTGTTGGAGATAAAGTTTTTCTTCTAGACATTCTATAAAATTTTTATTAAATAATTTTTCTCTTGGTAAAAAATAATAAATTTTTCAAAAAAATAAAATAAAATTGTACTACATATTAAAATGTCATCTTTAACTAGATGAAAAATAAACATTTGTTTCAAAAAAATTAAAAGAACACTGCAAGAACAAGTTAAGACAACAAGTAAAGAGCATAGCAAAATATAATAAAAACAATGATGAAGTACGTTGCAGAAACACAACAACAACGTGATTTGAGACCTTTTGAAACATGACTGCACATTGCCATATCTTTCTAGTCTAGGAATATACGAGTGAGCGTTGTGAAAGACTTAAGTATACATTTTTTTGTCGGTTGCAAAAAATAGTTTTTCTTGTAGCGAATTTTTTGTCCATCTATAGAATTTTTAGCAACAAATATTCCTTGTCACAAAAAGTAGACTCTATTGCATCACAAACACTTTGTTGCAAAAATAAAAGTTTGTTGCCATAAATTTTTTACCAAAAATATTTTTGGCATTTTGCTTCTCTCATGTTTTTTGCAACAATCTTTATTATTTGTCGCACCTTCTCACATTTCACGACAGCTTTTAATGTCGCCATATATTTTTTGGTACTTATTTTTTTTCATATCAATCTTTGCGACAAACTTAAAAAACGCATTGCGCTAAATCACTTATTACGATAACTTTTCGTATATCGCAAAATATCTTGTCATAAAATCACACTTTGGTTGTAGTGTTAGCCTTGGTATCATGAACATCGAATGGCCATTATTCGCTAGCCGTAAACTTACTGCTCAAACGGCAGGATTGTCGCATGCTTGCTAGCAACTAGCCCTCGAGCACTGACAACAGGGACTCTATTGCTCGCTAGGCGCCAGTTTGACGCTTGAGCAGCAAATTCATCCGGATATTTGTTAATTTTTCAAATTTTTTTTAAAGTAACAATCAAATTTAATTTTTGGTACACTTAATTTCTTTCGGATGTCTAGTATTCTATAATAGATTAGTTGAAACAACATGTTACTAATGTAAACTCTCGTGTAAACTAATTTATTCGAAATATTAAAATGATTGTGTATATGTAATTTATGTGGGTATTGATCGGCCCAAAGGAAGGTCAATATTTCACTGAATTATATGCACACCCGTGATAATAAATATGTGACGATTATAAAATTTTTCCATTATGTGAACAATAAGCAGGTCTAAAGATAGATTTAATGTTTGACAAGACTTATTGTCAATATTTGATTACCAATCCAAGAATATTACTCACAAGTTGAATTTTTGTCCAAATACTATTGTCAATGTTTTGCTTTATCTCTTGTGATGGGTCCACCAATTCATTAGTTGTTTGATATGAATTCTCATGTGATCATGTCTTTTTATTTTTATTTATTTATTCAGTTAATTTATCTATTTTATAATATTTGCCAACATCAACTCTATTCATATGCTTAATGGAACCAACATTAACAACTGAAAAGAGAACGTTCATATCATTTTTGGCTGCATAGATCTAAACCTTACTCTAAGGACTAAACAACTTGTTGCACTTACGGATAAAAGCTTCGCTGATGAAAAGAAGAGAAGACTCTTCGAGAACATGAAAGGATCGAAAACTTGATCATAATGGGCAAAAACGAACTTGTAACATTCAAAGAAGAGGAAATTAGCATACAATTCCTCGACTTTATCAATTGTCCAAAAATTGGTCTTGTGATTAAACCTTTTGAGGAGATTGGATGTTGCGAACCCCGTAGCAACGTTGACTACGAAACCCACAACGAGATTGACGAACCCAAGAAAGTCAAATTAATCCAAAAGTTTAGGATTAATCCAAAAAAAAGTCGAACCAAAAAACTCTACAAGAACGACGCTTGAAAGACCTCTTCATCACGCAATCCAAGAATTGAATCCAGTTGTTTGAACGCCACAAGTTAACACTTGATAAGTTCGAAGTTGTTCAATGAAGAATGATGAAGAGAAGACAATACACCTCACTTTAATTCAATATAAAAAATGTCTAAAGTTCTTAACAATTGAATGAAAACTTCTATTTATACTAAACCTAAAAACTAGGTAAAAATTGTGCAAAAGTCGATCATAATCCCTAAAATATGGAAAAGAATCAAAAAGTAACAAAATATGAAAAATTGCCAAAATTAGAAAATTCGCCAAATTTTTTGCCTATGCGACCGCGATGTTCTTTTCTATGCGATCGCATAGTTTAATTAAGTTTCCCCCTTTGAGTTTCGGTAAGCCTCCATGCAACCGCAAGCCTCATAAGCCTATGAGGTCGCATAGGCTTCTCATTTTCCTCCGTCTTCGGCCTTCGATATTAAATTGATCCAAGTTGATTCGGCCTTCGACCCAAATATGAAAGTTGCTTCATTTTGAGTCTCGAACATGATTCCATCAATGGTTTTTTGAACGAGCAATCCCATTGCTTGTTTCACTTACTTTGCTCTTGATCGCATCATTAGTCCGCCATCGACTATCAACGGGTCTCGTCTTGAACTTACCTTTGTCGAGCTCGACTCTCGGGTCATATCATCTCCTCCCTCTTCAAAAGGAGTCATCCTTGAATCTGAACTTGCATCAAATAGAGAGAGATTAGATACATTAAAAGTAGTCGAAACATTATACTCACCTGGAAGGTCCAACTTGTATGCATAATCGTTTATCTTTTCAATAACTTGAAATGGACCATCGCCCCTTGGTTACAACTTGGACTTCCTTTTCTCCGGAAACTGCTCCTTCCTAAAGTGTACCTAAACCCAATCTCCTGGCTCGAATGTCACGCGCTTCCTACCTTTGTTCGCCTGTGACGCAACCAACTTACTTTTGTTTTCAATTTGTGCTTTTACCTTTTCATGGAGTGACTTAACCAATTCCGCCTTCTTTTTGCCATCTAAACTACCACGTTCATTCACAGGTAAATGAATTAAATCCAAAGAAGTTAGTGGATTAAAACCATATACAATTTCAAATGGAGAACATGATGTAGTAGAGTGAACAGTTCGATTGCATGCAAATTCAACAAATGATAGACACTCCTTCCAAATCTTCAAATTTTTATTGATTACTATGCGTAACAATTGTGTCATAGTCCTATTCACTACCTCGATTTGTCCATCCGTTTGTGGGTGACAAGTTGTGGAAAATAGTAACTTAGTGCCTAACTTACCCCAAAAACTCTCCAAAAGTGACTCAAAAATTTGACATCCTGATCCGACACTATACTTCTAGGAACCCCATGTAAACGCACAATCTCTTTAAAGAATAAGTCAGCAATGTTCGTGGCATCGTCAGTTTTGTGACATGGTATAAAATGTGCCATTTTACTGAATCTATCTACAACCACAAAAATAGAATCCCGACCTCTTTTAGTCCTAGGTAAACCCAAAACAAAGTCTATCGAGATATCAACCCAAGGCTCATTAGGTGTAGGTAAAGGTGTGTACAAACCTTGAGGTAAAACCTTAGACTTGTCCTTTTACAACCTATGCATCAATTACAAATTTGCTCGACATCACTTTTCATCTTAGACCAGTAAAAATGCTCCTTCAATACATCTAAAGTCTTTTGAACCTAAAGTGTCCCATCAATCCACCACTATGTGCTTCCCTTACTAACAACTCCCGAATAGAACAATTAGGAACACATAACCTATTTTCCCGAAATAAATACCCCTCATGCCTAAAGAACCTATCAACCGCCCCTTTTATGCATGAAAAAAAATATCCGAAAATTCAACATCTTTTTCGTACAATTCCTTAATATGTTCAAACCCAAGTAGCTTAGAATTAAGAATAGTTAGCAATACATACCTTCGTGACAACGCATCCGCCATCACATTTTCCTTACCTTGTTTATACCAAATGACGTATGGAAAGGTCTCAATGAATTTCATTCACCGTGCATGCCTCTTGTTCAATTTACCTTGTCCCCGCAAGTGCTTTAGTGACTCATGATCGGTGTGTATTACGAACTCCTTCGGCCATAGATAATGTTACCAAGTCTTCAAAGCTCGAACAAGTGCATAAAGTTCTTCGTCATATGTAGGATAATTTAAAGCAGCTCCACTCAATTTCTGACTAAAGTATGTAATAGGCCTCCGATCCTACATTAAAACTGCTCCAATCCCTATTCCTGATGCATCACGCTCAATCTCGAATGTTTTTATCAAAGTTAGGTAATGCCGAAACAGGTGCTTCACACAATCTACCGTTAATAGTATTAAATGCAAGTTCCTGTTCATCACCCCAATGAAAACCTACACTCTTTTTAACTACTTCCGTGAATGGTACGTTGATAGTGCTAAAATCCTTCACAAAACGCCTATAAAAACTAGCCAAACCATGAAAACTCCTAACTTCCGTTATGTTTTTAGGTGTCGGCCAATCTCTAATAGCTTTTATCTTTTCATCGTCTACTTCTATTCCATTAGCACTAACCACAAAACCAAGAAAAAGAACTCTATTCATACAAAACGTGCATTTCTTAATATTAGCATAGAGTTGTTCTTTTCTTAAAACAATTAACACACACTTTAAATGTTCCAAATGCTCTCCTAGGTCTTTGCTATAGATTAAGCTGTCGTCAAAATAAACCACAACAAATTTTCTTATAAAAGCACGTAAAACATGATTCATTAAATGTATAAAAGTGCTAGGTACATTTGTGAGTCCAAACGACATAACCAACTATTCATATAAACCATATTTAGTTTTAAAAGCCGTTTTCCATTCATCACCCTCCCGTATACGAATTTGATGATACCCGCTTTTTAAATCAATTTTAGTAAATTTGCAAGCACCATGTAATTCATCAAGCATGCCATCTAACCTAGGTATAGGGTGACGATACTTTACAGTTATGTTGTTGATAGCCCTACAATCTACGCACACTCGCCATGTTCCATCCTTTTTTGGCACAAGCAAAATTGGTACCGCACAAGGACTCATGCTTTACCTCACGTATCCTTTGCTCATCAACTCCTCCACTTGCCTTTGAAGCTCCTTAGCCTCCTCGGGATTACTCCAATAAGCTGGTCGATTTGGAATGACAGCTCTAGGTATGAAGTCAGTTTGATGTTCAATGCCTCGAATAGGCAGCAATCCACTTGGTGCATCCTCCAGAAATACATCGTCGAATTCCTACAACAAAGACTTAGCCAAACTAGGGAGGGGTGGGTTAGTTTTCTTAAAATTCAGGAGTGATTTCTTATAAATGAACAAGATCATCTCTTTTCTCTCAACTACCGCCCTCCTCAAATCACTCTCTTTTGTAAAGAAATTCACTCGTGTTTTCTCTCTTCTCTTGGGGCACTCTCTTTCTTTTCTCTCTTGTGATTGCTCTCTTTTTTTCTCTCTAATGGCTATCTCAACATTTTCTCTCTTTTTCTCCAACCCACTATTTGCTCTCATTTTTTCTAACTCTTTTGCTCTCCTTTCTTCCTCACTTCTCGATTTTAATTGGTCCTCATAGACTTACGCCGGTGTTAATACCACAAGAGTAATGGTCCTTCCATCCTTAATGAAACTATATCAATTTTTGTACCCATCATGCTTAGCCTTCCTATCGTACTGCCATGGTCGCCCCAATAAAATATGTCCCGCTTGCATTGGCACCACATCACACATTAACTTGTCCTTATAACTCCCAATTGACAAATTAAGTAACACTCTTTGATTCACCCTCACCTCCCCACTCTCATTCAACCATTGCAATTTACAAGGTCTCGGGTGTCTCAACAATGTTAAACCCAATTTTTCTACAAGAGATACCCTAGCTACATTAGTGCAACTACCACCATCAATTATAACACTACATACCATATTGTTGACGTGGCATCGAGTGTGGAAAATGTTCTCCCGTTGCAACTCCAAGTCATCCTCTTTGACGTGAGTAGTGAGAGCTCACCTTGTGACTAATAGATCCCCAACCGGCCCTTCAACTTTTTCTTCTTCACTAACATCCTCCAAAGCCGACATGTCATCAAACTCGCCATCACAATCGCTCACAATCTCTCCATTATCTTGCAACACCATCACCCATTTGTTTGGGCATTGAGAAGCAATATGCCCTGTTCCCAAACACCTAAAACATTTGATGTCCCGATTGTGCGACGGTTGTGCCTCCAGTTTTGATATTAGTTTGCTAACGTTTTCATCCTTGCCCTTTTGCCAATCATTTTTACCTCTAGGTGCAGCCCCATTTTTGTTGTTGTCATCCCACTTCGATTTCTATGCTGGATTAGGAGTTGAAGTACCTAACGGTTGCTTAGACGTCCCCTTGCTCTTTAATTGCCTCTCGACCTTCATTGCCACATGTAACATGTCCTCGATTTCCACATAGTGTTACAACTCTACAATGTTTACAATATCCCGATTTAACCCATTCAAGAACCGTGCCATGGTAGCTTCCCGATCTTCCTCCACATTAGCCCGAATCATAAGAATTTTCATCTCCTTGTGATAATCCTCTACGCTTTTCAATCCTTGGTAGAAACCTTGCAATTTTTGATGGATTTCCCTATAATAATGACTCGGAACAAACCTCCTCCTCATCAACACCTTCAATTCATCCCAAGTGCTAATTGGTCTTTCCCGACCCCTACGCCATGATGTAAGTACTTGATTCGATCAAGATATTGCGTAATCCACAAATTCAAGTACCACCAATTTTACCTTTTTCTCCTCCGAATAATTATAGCACTTAAAAATCATCTCAACCTTTCTTTCCCACCCTAAATATGCTTCTGGATCGCTTCTCCCCCTAAATTGTGAAATAGTCATTTTAATACTCCCCAAATTTCCATCTACTTTATCTCCCAAGTTATTTCGACCTCATCTTTCCATCCTATCGCCCCTATGCCTCGCTCGACCCATATCAAAGTCATTTTCATCAAAATCATCCTCATCACTACGATACTCATCTCGCCTTCCTCTCCTAGATTCACGCCTACCCGGCCCCCCAGCATTAAACATTTCCACTTGTCCTCGACTAAGATTAGCAATTGCAGTACCTATTTGCGTCATTCATTCCCCTTTCCTATCCACCTTCTCCCTAACATCACCAAGTACCCTTTCAAACCTCCTTATCATGTCCTCCGATGTATTGTTGTCATTACCGTTTCGACTTGAATTAGAACCTTCTCTTTCCGACATCATATCACACAATTTTTTTATGCCTCACAAATATTTCACTCGAAAAACACTCACTATGGCTTTTTCCCTCCATTAAACTCACCACTCGACATTTTACCATCAAAGTCTTCCTCCAAGCACTTCAAAGAACCAAGTGAACTAAATCAATTGTTTTACCGGGAATTCAAACAAACCGAATATTAATCGAAGACCACGAGACTCAAAGGACTTGAATAAGTGGAATAGATGAATGTTTTGACAAGAATATGTGAATAGACTCACTAGAAGATCATAAGAATATCCCAAAGTCAAACACAATGTAGGAGTTGTTGTTGGTAGAAAAACAAAATCAAACAATAATAATATCAATTTTTTTTTGTTTTTGTTTGTGAACAGTACTTTGAGATGAACAGTACCTTGAATGTATAGTAACTTTTTTTTTTTACTTCTTGATGAAAGAAGATAATTAAACTATCAACAACTCAACGAAACGACGAAAAGAAAAACAAGAACGAAGAAGAACTAAGAAAGAATAATTAAAATTGAAGAAGAAACTAAAAAAACAAAATTAACGACTCAAATAAATAAAGAAAAGATATAACTTTCAATTAATTTGGAGCCCTGACTCTGATAACAACTGATGCGACCCCCGTAGCAACGTTGATTACGAAACCCACAACGAGATTGATGAATCTAAGAAAGCCAAATTAATCCAAAAATTTAGAATTAATCCAAAAGAAAGTCGAACCAAAAAATCCTACAAGAACGATGCTTGAAAGACCACTTGATCACGCAATCTAAGAATTGAATCCGGTTGTTTGAATGCCACAAGTTAACACTTGATAAGTTCGAAATTGTTCAATGAAGAACGATGAAAGAAGACAATATGCCTCACTTTAATTCAATATCAAAAATGTCAAAAGTTTTTAACAATTGAATAAAAACTTCTATTTATACTAAATCTAAAAACTAGGTAAAAATCATGCAAAAGTCGATCATAATCCCCAAAATATGGAAAAGAATCAAAAACTAACAAAATATTGAAAATTGCCAAAATTAGAAAATTCGCCAAGTTTTTGGCCTATGCGACCGCAACGTTCTTTTCTATGCGGTCGCATAGTTCAAGTAAGTTTCCCCCTTAAAGTTTCGATAAGCCTCCATGCGGCCACAAGCCTCATAAGCCTATGCGGTCGCATAGGCTTATCATTTTCCTCCATTTTCGGCCTTCGATATTAAATTGATCTAAGTTGATTCAACCTTCTACCCGAACATGAAAGTTGCTCCATTTTGAGTTTCGAACATGGTTCCATCAATTGTTTCTTGAATGAGCAATTCTATCACTTGTTTCACTTGCTTTGCTCTTGATCACGTCATTGGTCCGCCATCGACTATCAACGGGTCTCGTCTCGCACTTACCTTTGTCGAGCTCGACTCCCAGGTCATATCATTGGAGTTTACATTGTTGGTTTCAAAATTGGTGATGAGGGAAAGTCATACTTCTTGGAGAAGAGTAAGGTTAAAATTTGGAAGAAAGTTGCAATAAGGAACGAAGTCATATTGAACAAACTAAGTAGGACCACCAAAGCCATATTCGAAGTGCCATGACACACTTGTACCAAAAGTCGAACTCTAGATTATAAATCGAGCGCTCAATGTGAGGCAACCAATTTTTCTATCCCCTTTCACTTATTTTGATTAGCTATTGTATTACACTATATTTAGGGATTACATTAGTATTTTAGGGCCAAGGTTAGTAACTCATGCATTTAATGTTTTTTAAAACATTTTAAATAGTATTTGAAGACTTGCATTAATAACTTAAGCATGTTTACTTATTGAATTTATTTTATTTATGCTCATCGTTAATATCCTTGCATTATATTGAGCTTGTGTTGATGTGATATGCATTATTAAGGTTGCGCATAGATTTCAATCTTCTTAATGTCAGAAGATTAGAATTCTTCTTGGTGTGAATAATTATAAATATTTAAACTTTATTTGCTATCATTAATATTTATTTTGAGTTCTTGAAATAGAAAATTGAAGCTTAGCAATAAAGAAAGTGGTGGTTGTCATGAGATCTATCGATTGGACCAACCTGTTCCTTCCACCTATCCGTATTTACCTCGAGGAGTCTCTGATCCTTACTATATTTTGATTATTTTGCTTTTACATCATGACAATATTTTGTATAAGTTTGGGGGTGGCAAAATTTTTATGACACAATCATTAATATTTTTTGTATAATTTACTCTTTTTTGTGTAAAAAAAGAAAAAAAAAGTAATTTTACTTATTTTTTAGTAATTTATTGTTTTGTGTGCTTATGTAGGTTTGATAACCGTGCCGACAATGATGTTGAATATTGGAATAGGTATGAATGGGAATAGTGGAAATAGTGCATGATCATATTAACTAACTCTTGTTTATGTGAAACTTGACATTTTTGTGCACAACACTCATATTTTATACGTTAAGTTGGTGATTTGGTTCATTATTTAGAGAAGAGTTGAGTAGAGTAAGTTAAAATCAAAGAATCTCTATTGTACTGATATAGTCCATTTTTAGAGTAGTTTGGAGATGGTTGAACT
>NC_036247.1:809541-820959 GCF_002742605.1 Olea europaea var. sylvestris
CTCTTTAATTGCCTCTCGACCTTCATTGCCACATGTAACATGTCCTCGATTTCCACATAGTGTTACAACTCTACAATGTTTACAATATCCCGATTTAACCCATTCAAGAACCGTGCCATGGTAGCTTCCCGATCTTCCTCCACATTAGCCCGAATCATAAGAATTTTCATCTCCTTGTGATAATCCTCTACGCTTTTCAATCCTTGGTAGAAACCTTGCAATTTTTGATGGATTTCCCTATAATAATGACTCGGAACAAACCTCCTCCTCATCAACACCTTCAATTCATCCCAAGTGCTAATTGGTCTTTCCCGACCCCTACGCCATGATGTAAGTACTTGATTCGATCAAGATATTGCGTAATCCACAAATTCAAGTACCACCAATTTTACCTTTTTCTCCTCCGAATAATTATAGCACTTAAAAATCATCTCAACCTTTCTTTCCCACTCTAAATATGCTTCTGGATCGCTTCTCCCCCTAAATTGTGAAATAGTCATTTTAATACTCCCCAAATTTCCATCTACTTTATCTCCCAAGTTATTTCGACCTCATCTTTCCATCCTATCGCCCCTATGCCTCGCTCGACCCATATCAAAGTCATTTTTATCAAAATTATCTTCATCACTACGATACTCATCTCGCCTTCCTCTCCTAGATTCACGCCTACCCGGCCCCCTAGCATTAAACATTTCCACTTGTCCTCGACTAAGATTAGCAATTGTAGTACCTATTTGCGTCATTCATTCCCCTTTCCTATCCACCTTCTCCCTAACATCACCAAGTACCCTTTCAAACCTCCTTATCATGTCCTCCGATGTATTGTTGTCATTACCGTTTCGGCTTGAATTAGAACCTTCTCTTTCCGACATCATATCACACAATTTTTTTATGCCTCACAAATATTTCACTCGAAAAACACTCACTATGGCTTTTTCCCTCCATTAAACTCACCACTCGACATTTTACCATCAAAGTCTTCCTCCAAGCACTTCAAAGAACCAAGTGAACTAAATCAATTGTTTTACCGGGAATTCAAACAAACCGAATATTAATCGAAGACCACGAGACTCAAAGGACTTGAATAAGTGGAATAGATGAATGTTTTGACAAGAATATGTGAATAGACTCACTAGAAGATCATAAGAATATCCCAAAGTCAAACACAATGTAGGAGTTGTTGTTGGTAGAAAAACAAAATCAAACAATAATAATATCAATTTTTTTTTGTTTTTGTTTGTGAACAGTACTTTGAGATGAACAGTACCTTGAATGTATAGTAACTTTTTTTTTTACTTCTTGATGAAAGAAGATAATTAAACTATCAACAACTCAACGAAACGACGAAAAGAAAAACAAGAACGAAGAAGAACTAAGAAAGAATAATTAAAATTGAAGAAGAAACTAAAAAAACAAAATTAACGACTCAAATAAATAAAGAAAAGATATAACTTTCAATTAATTTGGAGCCCTGACTCTGATAACAACTGATGCGACCCCCGTAGCAACGTTGATTACGAAACCCACAACGAGATTGATGAATCTAAGAAAGCCAAATTAATCCAAAAATTTAATCCAAAAGAAAGTCGAACCAAAAAATCCTACAAGAACGATGCTTGAAAGACCACTTGATCACGCAATCTAAGAATTGAATCCGGTTGTTTGAATGCCACAAGTTAACACTTGATAAGTTCGAAATTGTTCAATGAAGAACGATGAAAGAAGACAATATGCCTCACTTTAATTCAATATCAAAAATGTCAAAAGTTTTTAACAATTGAATAAAAACTCCTATTTATACTAAATCTAAAAACTAGGTAAAAATCATGCAAAAGTCGATCATAATCCCCAAAATATGGAAAAGAATCAAAAACTAACAAAATATTGAAAATTGCCAAAATTAGAAAATTCGCCAAGTTTTTGGCCTATGCGACCGCAACGTTCTTTTCTATGCGGTCGCATAGTTCAAGTAAGTTTCCCCCTTAAAGTTTCGATAAGCCTCCATGCGGCCACAAGCCTCATAAGCCTATGCGGTCGCATAGGCTTATCATTTTCCTCCATTTTCGGCCTTCGATATTAAATTGATCTAAGTTGATTCAACCTTCTACCCGAACATGAAAGTTGCTCCATTTTGAGTTTCGAACATGGTTCCATCAATTGTTTCTTGAATGAGCAATTCTATCACTTGTTTCACTTGCTTTGCTCTTGATCACGTCATTGGTCCGCCATCGACTATCAACGGGTCTCGTCTCGCACTTACCTTTGTCGAGCTCGACTCCCAGGTCATATCATTGGAGTTTACATTGTTGGGTTCAAAATTGGTGATGAGGGAAAGTCATACTTCTTGGAGAAGAGTAAGGTTAAAATTTGGAAGAAAGTTGCAATAAGGAACGAAGTCATATTGAACAAACTAAGTAGGACCACCAAAGCCATATTCGAAGTGCCATGACACACTTGTACCAAAAGTCGAACTCTAGATTATAAATCGAGCGCTCAATGTGAGGCAACCAATTTTTCTATCCCCTTTCACTTATTTTGATTAGCTATTGTATTACACTATATTTAGGGATTACATTAGTATTTTAGGGCCAAGGTTAGTAACTCATGCATTTAATGTTTTTTAAAACATTTTAAATAGTATTTGAAGACTTGCATTAATAACTTAAGCATGTTTACTTATTGAATTTATTTTATTTATGCTCATCGTTAATATCCTTGCATTATATTGAGCTTGTGTTGATGTGATATGCATTATTAAGGTTGCGCATAGATTTCAATCTTCTTAATGTCAGAAGATTAGAATTCTTCTTGGTGTGAATAATTATAAATATTTAAACTTTATTTGCTATCATTAATATTTATTTTGAGTTCTTGAAATAGAAAATTGAAGCTTAGCAATAAAGAAAGTGGTGGTTGTCATGAGATCTATCGATTGGACCAACCTGTTCCTTCCACCTATCCGTATTTACCTCGAGGAGTCTCTGATCCTTACTATATTTTGATTATTTTGCTTTTACATCATGACAATATTTTGTATAAGTTTGGGGGTGGCAAAATTTTTATGACACAATCATTAATATTTTTTGTATAATTTACTCTTTTTTGTGTAAAAAAAGAAAAAAAAAGTAATTTTACTTATTTTTTAGTAATTTATTGTTTTGTGTGCTTATGTAGGTTTGATAACCGTGCCGACAATGATGTTGAATATTGGAATAGGTATGAATGGGAATAGTGGAAATAGTGCATGATCATATTAACTAACTCTTGTTTATGTGAAACTTGACATTTTTGTGCACAACACTCATATTTTATACGTTAAGTTGGTGATTTGGTTCATTATTTAGAGAAGAGTTGAGTAGAGTAAGTTAAAATCAAAGAATCTCTATTGTACTGATATAGTCCATTTTTAGAGTAGTTTGGAGATGGTTGAACTGTTACAGGGGGATATTGAGATGAGTAGGGGTTCTATGCATGAAACTATATTGTGTGAATTGCACAAAACCAATGAGACGTAGATGAAGTGAAAGTCTTAAGTTAGGGGTTGATTTTGGAAGCTAAATGTCTAAAAGAAAAGGGGCATAGCATTGATTTATGTGTGAATAGTACTTCTTTTAAAGCCTTTATGACTCAATCAAGTAAATATGTATGGGTATTTGAAAACATGGAGCCTTAAAATCAACTGATTTGGAAGTCATCGGCCTAATGCTCGCTATAGGAGTCATATAGAAAGCAGTAAAAAGAGAAGTTAATAAAAAATCATTTTATCAAGCCTTTATAACTCGAGTGAATAAGCCCGTAAGAGTATTTGAAAACCTGGTCCCTTAAAGTCAACTGACTTGGGAATCATCGGCCTAAAGCTCAATACTTGGGTTATATAAAAAACAAATGAGTGGATGATAATAAAGAGAGAGAGAGAGCGAGAGAGAGAGAGAGAGAGAGAATAAGTGAGGAAAGATACAATAACATTGATTAAGCCCCAAAGCATTTGGTTGATAGAACTATACCTTTAATGCGATGCAAGTAATTTAGTTTAGTCTTAAAGGTGGAAGCAATCTAAAATAGGGGAAACTTTACTTGTTGAATTGTGATGGTATCTATCCAAACTAAGGGAAGGTAAGGATTAGAATTAACTAAACTTTAGCCTTAAAACACATACTGGGAAAATTGAGTGAAAAGAATAAGCTTGGGGTGTTTGTGTCTCTGGAGCAAAGAAAAGAAACACTTGACCACTACGGGTCGAGAGTTGAACAAATCATGAGCTTGATATTTACATAAGTTTATACACACGTCAAGTAATGTATATAATAGGCAGTGGTTGATTTGATTTTGCAATATTGAAGCCATTCATTGTGTTGATTATTGAATTTCAATCTTGAGATACGACAGGTTCCCAAACATGTTTTGTGAGAGTTAAGGCCATAATTTTGTTTGAGCACAAACAATAGTTCAAATTTGGAGGATTTTATAAGTGCATTTTACCTATTTATCTTGGCCACAAAACATGAATAATTATTGATAAATATGAAGAAATATGGCTTATTTGCATGTATATTATATTATGTAGGACAATATTGATGAATGTGGTGAAAATAAGGAAAAACAAGCGAAAAGGACCCAAATGAAAGAAAATAAAAGTTCTGGGACCAAAGTGAAAATAGTTGAAAGATGGCTTGAAAGCAAAAACAAAGATGTGAAAGAGTCAATGACCAATTTAGTGAAGACGTGAATATTGGAAGAAGAAAAAAATGAGAAGAGTTATCAAGAAACGAGAAAACTGAGTTTGGGGGGACTAAAACGCAACTTTTGGAATCTTATTAATTCTTATGCGGTTTGCATACCCATTTTCCGCAACCTTCAGTGCCAAGTTCCATTGAACCATACGATAGCATTGATTTGTATGATGCTGTAGCATAGAACAAATCTTGTAGGAAAAATTAGGTTTCCTTATTTGATTAATATTCCTATGGAAACAAATTTTGGGATGACTTTTAAACCCTAAGGCCATCCATAAGTGATTATTATGCATTCCAACACATTCATAAGGATTTTAAAGCATAAAAGGAGGCAAGGATCGCAAAGATTGATTTGAAAACCCGAAGATTCAATTGAAGATTTAAATTGATGATATCGTTTCTTCAATATTCTTGTTGTTTTTTTCTTTTCAACATGCTAGGCTAGGTTTATTTGTGCTAGAAGAAGATGAACCGTGTAATATGGATTTTTAACCTTTGATTTTACATATTTGACATCAAAAATACGTTTTGTAAAATGAATGGTTTCAATGAATTTCTTTTCTCCACGATTATTGTGCACGTTAATTGTGTGAATACGATGGCCTATAAAATGCATTTTAAAGAAAGAAAATTGGTTCGACATGGTATAAATAGTCACAGGGTCCGATAGGGGATATAAATATATCGCTATTCCTTATGTGAATCTTTAAGTGTTCATAAAAATTCATGCATTTTTGTATGTCCGTATCTGTCATAGAGATATAGTGGGGTCATATGAAAATAGATTTAACATTACACGAGAGAGATTGTTGAATATAATAAGAATATTGATTCTTCAATATACAATCGTGTTGTCAAAGTGTAAAACTAAGGTTAAAAAGGATTATTGCATGGAAATTTACGATCGTAGTGTGTTATTCGTCAAAATAAATCAATTTGCATCAATCATAATTTACATTTTGTTTAGTTAACTCATCCTTAGTTGTATACGTAATATATTTTACTTATAATTTGACCACAACAATATATCTTGTTATTTTTGTTTCGGTTAAGGCCACGATAATAAAAATTGAATTAAATCAATCTTTGTGAGGCAATACTTGGACTCACATCCACATCATTATTAACGAATCGTACACTTGTAGTGTTTTAAATCGAAATATATATTCGCATAACAATCTTTAAATAGACACAGTAGAGGTCAACAACATGTGGTAACATGCACCAATGACTGTGCCATATGCATAAATCGAGATTGGGACTACTTGGTCGGTTTAATTGTTTGTTTTGGTCGGTTATGATTCACTTGACGCATTTCTAGATTTGTCTCCATGTCCATCGCATTGTTAAGATATATCAATTATTACACTTAGTAGTATGTTTGAATCAAATATATTTAAGAACGTCAGTCTAGCGGAGTTATGTTTGAATAACTCTCTCTCTCTCTCTCTGCTTCATCATCTTGAATATCAAATAACGAATCCACTAACAGCCATTATATGTTACTTGATGTGTTAATGGAAGAATCCCACACAATTTCATCACCTTGTCCGTGTTTTATACATGATACAAATCCATTATCAAGTAACTCATACCCCAAGTGAAGTAAAACAGGAAGTAACTCATTTGATCACAAAAAAACCAATATCTTTTTGACAATTGTTAATAGAAAGGACTTGCTGCTAGGTCTTCAAATGTATAAAATGAGAGGTTAACGAGATATGCTTTTAAAATGAACTCATGCATCAATACAACTGAAGCTCCTACCCTGGAAAGAGTTCCACACAAACATTAAACTAAACCGCAAAATAAAAAATTATTAAAGAAATTAAAAAGGCCGGTGAAGATTACAAAACTGATATGACAAACGGTAATTTGACTGGAATTACATAACCAACCATATCGGCAGTCCTGGCATTGTAATTCCAGAAGGCCATTGTATTCACACCCTTTGCACGCTATGCGGGCCCCACGGATGGCACTGGGGTCGCTTTCCTTGCATCCTAATCCAACTTCCCCATCTCAACCACTGCCAAATTTGAAATGCCCACACATAAAGCACACAAAGTACAAAACTTGGAAGGAGAATAAAGTGCCGGTGGATTAATCTTAGTAATAGTAATTTATTAATATATAGATATATATAAACATTAATTAATCTAAAAATATTTTTATGTTTTTATTACTGGTAAAAATATTAACTTTTCTGTCGAGATTGATTTTTTTGAAAAAAAAGTATGGATGCTTTCAGCCATAAACTGTAGTGTGAATTAGCTATCTACAGAAAACATGCTTTAGGCCAGCTATGGATGTAGAGCATCTTCCTACCTTGGCATGCTTGTGTTGCTGAGTATTGAGTGCCGAGTGGCACCCTACCTGCGCCCAGGGTTGTGTATTTTTGCTGCTGTGGACAGAACTAACTGCTTATCGACCAGTTGGCTTCTAATTCGTTTTGGTGTCTAATACCTATTTAGAAAGAGTAAGTGAACCCTTAAACATTTATGTATAGAGTGCTCTCGATGATGAGCTAGCCATAGATACCCGGAAACTTGTAACTAACAAGTGGTAAACTTAATGCATACGGGGATTGTTGGAAAAGCAAAAGGAATAAACGGAAAGCAAAAATGTTTGATTCTGAAGCAATAGCATTGGAAATGAAAGAAAGAAGTTTACATTAATAATTAATAATCCACATTGGTTGTGTACAAATATTGTTCTTCTACACCCTAACCTAACAAACTAATGTCTGATACATGTGCAAATCAGATAATTTAGCTTCGTACACGTGAACTCTGTCACCTCTTGTTTAATTTGCATGTATGAAAACGTTAATTGCTCACATTTTAAAGCAAAAGAAAGTAAGAAACATTCCTTTATTTTAAAACTTAAGTGGACAGAAACTGAAACAGCAACAAGCCTTACACTCCGTCTCTTAGTGTTGAGTTTTGAGAGAATTTCCATTCAATGGATATCATCGCTCACTCTTCCACAGTACCAATAATGCTAATTTCAGGTAATATACAAACAAACACACATATATATACACATTTTAATCATTTACTGTTTAATCTTCTATTTTCTGTTACATAAATGCAGTGTCTTTGCTATTTCTAAGTGGGGTCGCAATGGGCTCTTCACTAGGCATCAACTATGGCCAGGTCGCCAACAACCTCCCCTCCCCGGAGGCAGTTGTCCCCTTGGTCAAATCCATCGGCTTCACTAGGATCAAGCTCTACGATACAGATCCACGCATCCTCAAGGCCTTTGCCAACACTGGAGTCGAATTCATAGTTGGAGTTGCCAATGAGGATTTAAAAAAATTGAGAGATCCAAAGCAAGCCCTAGCCTGGGTCAAAACTAACGTCCAGCATTACTTACCTGCCACGAAAGTCACTTGCATTGCGGTCGGAAATGAAGTACTCACATACAATGACTCCATTCTCTCCTCCAACCTTCTGCCAGCCATGGAAAGCATCCACATTGCTTTGGTCAATCTCAACCTTGATAAGCAGGTTATGGTTACCACAGCCCACAATTTGGCCGTTCTTCAAACTTCTTATCCTCCATCTTCAGGTGCTTTTCGCACAGACCTAATTCAGAAATTGACTTGCATCCTCGATTTTCACTCTAAAATGGGCTCCCCATTTTTAATCAATGCCTATCCATATTTTGCATACAAGTCGAATCCTAAGCAAGTGCAGATAGATTTCGTGCTCTTCGAGTCCACTTCAGGAGTGGTAGACCCTGTTTCGGGCCTGCGCTATGATAACATGTTCCATGCTCAGGTTGACGCAGCACATTCTGCAATGGAGAAGCTGGGGTACAAGAAAGTCTGCTTGCAGATCTCGGAGACAGGGTGGCCGTCTAAGGGGGATGCCAATGAGGCCGGGGCCACACCAGAAAATGCCAGAAAGTACAACGGGAATCTGCTGAAGCTGATTGCAGAAAAGAAAGGGACGCCACTGAGGCCTAATCTAGATTTGAATGTTTATGTGTTTGCTTTGTTCAATGAGAATATGAAGCCCGGTCCGACATCTGAGCGGAATTTTGGCCTTTTCAAGCCCGATGGCACCCCAGCGTATGATCTCGGCTTCAATGTATCAGGCGATTCAGGCTCCGCGACTACGAACACGACCAGCGAAGGTGGCTCTCAACCACCAGTAACGGGTTCTTCGACGGCAGACAGCTCTTCCTCCGGCTACTTGTCCATTACTTCTGATTCGGTCAGTTTTTTTAGCTCTTTTCTTTTTACAATTTTACTAACAAGAACTTTCCTTATTCTGAAAGAGAAAATGAATGAATAGTAACCTTATTGAAATTATATAATTACAAGTGTTTTTAGAGGATTGTTTTTTTCCTCCTCCTTGAACCCAAATAAAATCACTCCTAAGTAAAATCTAACGAGATAGCTAAAGATGAAGATAATTGCTAAGTGTTTATGTGCTTGCAGGAGAGAGTTCGTTCAACATTATTATTATTGTTATTATTATCATTTTTGTGCCTGAATGGTTCAACATTTCAACAACTATGGCTGATGTGATGATTTTTGCTTCAGGTTAGGAAAAAGAAACATTCCATTCCATTCCATTCCCTTCCTTACACGCAAATAATAATAATATTGTTCTCCCAAATTGTTTATTTCTTTTTTCTATAGCCAGGACAGGAGCGGAGATCCAACGGCTATTGAACGAATCTAAAGAGCGAATTCAGGAAAGCAAGAAAGATGCTTCATGCAGACGCTGCTTTTTCACTTTTAGGCTGGCACTCTACACTTTCTACTTTTCCTCTCTTGTATTTTTTTAGTATGGTGAATTTCTTGTGCACTAAAACTAGGAAGGAAGACGCACTTCTAGCAATGTTTTTCAGTGGGATTCTCCCTATAACATATCACCATTTCATTCTTCCCCAAGATAATCCTTTAAACATATAAATCTTTATTTTTCTAGTATATTTGTTTGGGTAAATTAATGTTACATGTCACAGTGTGATTATAGGCCTCCAACCTTCAAAAGTGAGATATGAATCCTCAACCTACTTAAATCTACGAATTTGAGTCTATATGTGATGAAAACTGTAAATATGGATGATAAAATTGCACACAACTTTAGGTTGGAGGGCAAAAAGCTAAAATCGCTCAACTGAAAGTCGAATTCAATTTTAACATCCATGTTGACAGTTTTCATTACTTGGAGACCCAAATTCACATATTTAAACAGAATCCAGCGCAGCCCTAGTTTTCCCTCTTTTTTTATTCAATATTCTAGACTATGAACAACCACAAAGTTCTTAATTAAATATAATAAAATTTCATCCCTAAAATTCGAGTGTGTATCATGTCAGGGATGAGTAAGTACGTTAGGAAATGGGAAAAATTCAAGCCTACTATAAATCCACTTTAGGACCCCAAATCACGAAGTGAGAAGCAGCTAGGAATTAGATATTTTCACTTTATTTACATCATAGAGACTGTTTAGGAGTGATATTGAAAATTGATTTTTTGACCATTAGGAGAAAAGTGGGGTCCACCGGTGAGAAAAGAAGTCAAATATGACAATTAGAATAGTGAAATAACGGTCATAAAATCACTCCCAAACAAACTGATAGTATTGCAAGTAAAACTCGCTTCAACCTCCAGTCTAAACTCAATAAGGCATGCTTGGATATCACAATGAGTCATAGGAAAAGATAATTCACAATAAAAGAAACAGGGACCTAAACATGCATAATGCATTGCAATTTATGTCTCCATATCAATTTCAGAAATACTACAAGATATAATTAGTGAACTTAAGGAATTCAGTTACCCTGTTAGGCGTTAGCTGCTTAGACATAGTGAAAAGCTTCTCATCAAAATATTTCCTTCAACAAAGTGGTCCGCGAAATTTTACAAATTAAGCTGAAATAATAACATATTGCGTAAATTAGACTTACACTTTTCACATCAAAATACACCTTCCCATCTTTCTAATATTACAGTCATTCAGTCATACAAGATAATATGAAGTGGCATTTTAACATATGCTAAACTAACCAACAGGAATCCACTTAAGATACACCTGAATAAAGGATGACAAAAGCTAAAAGGTGCTAGCCATAACGAGAACCTAACTAGTCATATAGAAACTAACACTACAACAAAAATTGTCTTTTGCAACGTTCAAAAAAAGTTGCGAAAGGCCTTTTGCAGCGTTTTATCGTATGCTACAAACATTGATGTTGCCGTAGAATGAAGGATACGATAACCTTTTTTTTGCATCGCGAAAAACCTTTTTGTAGCATTTTTTTCGCATTGTGAATAACTTTTTGCAATGTTTTTTCACGTTGCGAAAAACTTTTTGCAATTTTTTCTTTACATTCCTAATAATTTTTTTGCAACATTTTTTGAACGTTGCAAATAACTTTTTGCAACATTTTTTTTAGCATTATCTATGCTTTTGTCCTTATTTTTTGCAACCCGTTGCCATAGGTTATTTTACATTTTTTTTTTTTTTTTTGTGTTTGTAGAGTGATTTATACATATCAACCATAAAACATAATAGAAGATAACTATATCAAATAACTCTAATAATCATTATTAATTAAACTCCAAAATGAAACAATATCCATACAAAATCTAGATCCAAAATTCTAAAACACCTAAAATTTCAATACATTTTTCCAAAAAAAAAAAAAAAAAAAAAAACCC
>NC_036247.1:820964-823579 GCF_002742605.1 Olea europaea var. sylvestris
CAAAAAAAAAAAAAAAAAAAAAAATCCCACAAACTAAGTACTAAGTAAAACCACCCTATCAGCCTCATTAATTTTCTTCTCATCAAATTACTAAAACCATTAAATAGCCACACGATGCTGGAAAACTAGCTTCAGGAATTCCTGAATGCTACAATGTAACAATGAGAAGTCCCAGTTGTAGGTTTAAAATCTTGGATGTGTGCCAAAAGTTAAATTTTGTACTAAAAGGAAAAGCAAAAAAGTAGTGATAGCAAAAAAACCCTCCACGATGGGTTGGCGTGGCGGGGCAGGATGGGGCGTCCAGTCGCGGGGCGGGGCCCCGTGATTTTTTTTTTTAATTTCAAGTTATATTATTATTAGATAATAAAATAGAAATGTAAAATTTTAATTAATTACAAAAGAAATAAAATTTAATCAAAACGTAATTTTATTTGAAATTGTTTAATTTTTAACATTGTTTATTTGAAGTGTTTACTTTGAATTTTAAAATTTTTAATTTATATTTTATTCTCTAATAATAATATAATTTGAAATTTAAAAAATGTAAAAATAAAAAAAAACGAAAAAAAAATAAACGGGACGACAAATGGGGTGTGGCCTCGCCTCGCCCCGCCCTGACCCATTTGAGGCGGGGCGGTCACGGGTGGGGCAGGGCGAGAGTGGCCCGCCCCGAACCCGCCCCACTGCCATCCCTACAAAAAAGGCTTGCAGCATACAGAGCCTCCAATCTTGAGTTGTTGCGTAAAATTTCCAGTATGCTTCTGTATGTCTCCCAATAAAACTTAAATCATGGCATTACAAGATCGCGGTCAGATTTGTCTTTTCCTTTCTTCCCACTAACATAACTCAACATGAGATCTTCAGGTCTCTTATTAGCTTCTAAATCATCCACATCCAGAGCTTCTTCTAAGGCTTGTGCTTGACTACGTGCAAGCTCAGCTCTTTCAGTGGTCAACTGCAAGAAATGTTTTATCACCTCCTTCAGGGAATTGATGTTAACTTGTTGGCGGATAATAAGACCATCCTTAGCATGCCTTTCCATTCTCATGTCAACACATAGGTCCACATACTTGAACAGTATCTTCTCGTGCGTCCTTGTCCATGCTTTGTACCTCATTGAAGTAATAAAACTATGAAGAGCTTCAAGGGCCTCTTGCTTTTGTCCAACATTAATCAACTCTGCATTAACACATTAATATGATCTCTGCCATAGATATTAGGAATGTGAAAGGTAAAAAGACATTATATTATATAAAACATAGAAACATGACCAGACAAAATCAATCGTGCAAGGACTTTTTCCACTAGTCCAAAATGCAAGCTACCTAGTACAAAACCCACCCATTCCTGGGGGGAAATGGAAAAACTAAAAATAAAAATGAGGCATACCACTTGCCAAAAAATTATGGGGCAACTTTGAGAATGGCTAGTAGATTCTTCCTATATTTCACAATAGCCTTTCTTATTAAAAGTACTATATTGCCTTTAATGAAATTATTTACAAGATCTATCTTATATCTTTAAGAAATTGTCAATCAGGTCCTATATTTATATTTTTCAATCTTTTGAATATTTTTAAATATTCTTTATATTTTAATAATTCTTCAAAGATTATAGGTTGACGTTTCTTGGTTATATATCCTTTAAATAATCCTTTTGAGATTTCTTCTTGTATATCCGTATGTTTAGTTATAATATCTTCTACTTTTCTTATTTCTCTATAAGTTCTCACAGAATCAAATCCTATATTATTCTTACAACTATAATCTATATCTCTATATATTTCTTCAATTTTTTCTTTACCAATAGGGAATATAACATCAGATTTTACATCTAATTTAAGCAGAAAAGAAACATCTTCTTCATCTAAAAATAAAATGAGATTTTTATCATTATTAACAGTAGAAGTGGATGCTTGTGAATTGCTCATCAAAGATAATTAAAGCATAAGCATGTAAAGATAAGTAAATAACTTACAGTAATCAAGTAGAGATAAACAGGTTTTCCCTCCAGTATGCTCTTATAGATGCTTTGCATGTACTTAATCAATCTTCTGAATCAAGTAAAGATTTAAAATGTTTTTGAAATCATTTGGGTCCACAACTGCTTCCGCAAAAGGCTTTTCAATTAAGGTTGCATTTCTTATTCTAGAGAACTAGCCGTGTTTCCACAGACGCTATCTCACAGTATCCAGAGTCTCTGTTTTCACCTCTATCCAAACTCTTTTCAGAATCAAGTTCCTACTTGGAACGAAATTTTAAAAGATAACTCACACACAAAGTGCTACAATTTTTGTTAGAAAATTGCCTTTTTTCCCCTAAACCATTCATCAAAGATGGGTACTTTAGCATGGCTAACATCCATTCAAAATCAATATTTTGAAAATCTTTTAAAATCTCTATTTTTTCACCTCTATCCAAACTCTTTTCAGAATCAAGTTCCTACTTGGAACGAAATTTTAAAAGATAACTCACACACAAAGTGCTACAATTTTTGTTAGAAAATTGCCTTTTTTCCCCTAAACCATTCATCAAAGATGGGTACTTTAGCATGGCTAACATCCATTCAAAATCAATATTTTGAAAATCTTTTAAAATCTCTATTTGTACTGCCGA
>NC_036247.1:823627-824379 GCF_002742605.1 Olea europaea var. sylvestris
TACAAAAGATTTCTCTCAAATGTGTTTAAGAGAAGTTATTTCAAGGTATTTCGAGATGCCCTCCTTCTTCCTTCATGCCTCCTTTTATAGGAGATTTTGGAATCTTATCTTGGACAGGTGTCTTCCTTTTTTCTTTGTTGGGTAGCTAGGCCATCTTATCTCCACCGAATTCTTCATTGTCTTCTTGTTGGGTGGACCACTTCTTTTGATGAAATTGTTTGCCTTATCTTTGAACTTGTCTTCCACTTTTGACAACTGGTGGGTAAATGGCCACAATTATGGAGACTTTCTTGCACTATCTTCTGTCTTTTAGTGGCCACAGTTTTTCTTTAATAAATTTCTTTATTAAAGTAGTGATAGAGGGCCACTTTTGTCACCATCACTTTTCCATTTTCGAATCAAAGAATTATGCAGGGAATTCTTCACTATTAAGAGATGCTTGACTCATATCTTCAACTACATAGTATTCACAATGGTGATCACTGTAGTTCTAGAGTAATTTGCACAGTTCTTTAGCCATATCTTCTGATCCATGTACTTGGTTGGATATGATTGCTGATAATAAATGGTCGAGATAACAAATATCTTCCTCTTTCGTATCCATTCTTGCATTGGAATAGATAATATGATCTTCAGATGGATAAACCCATATTTTTTCTTTCTCAGTAATTATCTGAGTTACATGTTCAAATATCTCTTTATACCATTTTGCTCTTCTGTAGGGCATCATATTTAGAATATCTTGATATCCA
>NC_036247.1:824497-828480 GCF_002742605.1 Olea europaea var. sylvestris
TGGAGAGTCTTCATCCACTTTCCAATCTCAAGATACCAATCTGATAGAATGTTAAAGATAACAATAAACAATGTTACTTCTTCATAACTATCTTTTTTAGGCATTTTTGCTTCGTAGCATATTTTGACAATATCTTTGGGATCTATCCTTTCAATAGAAAGTTTAGATTGAGTTTGGCTCTGTGAAGAGCTACCTTCTCTTTTGATATCTTGAATATCTCTATTACCAGTAATAGGTTTAAGTATTCCCTGTGAAGGGGTTCCTATTACCTTCTTTTCTTTCCCTCTATCCTCTCCCTGCGAAGGGGTTCCTATTACTTTCTTTTCTTTCCCTTTATCCTCGGGAAGAGCACTAGTATTCACAAGTCCCTGCAAAGGGATACTAGATTTGGTACAAGTAACTTCTGCCTCATGGGCTAAATTCTTGCTTCGAAGGTTATCTTGGATATTTTGAATTTGGGTTTCCAAATAGGAAACTTTTATCTCAAGTATCTGGACTTTCGTCCTTAATTGTTCTAGCTCCATCCCTGCTAAGATAATCAGGAAGAAAGTTAGCTTTTTCTTTAATATATTCAATATCAAATTTGAAATATGAAAACCAAATCTGTATCCTAATTATGTATCTATTAGTCATAGATGGATCAACATTATTTTTTAAAAATGCTTTAACTTGAGTATTATCAGTTCTAATCAAGAACTTCTTTGGTAATAAATAATCTTCATATTTTTGAACTCCTCTTTTTACAGCAATGAGTTCTTTTCTATTCGTCTCATATCTTGTTTCAACTTCTTTGAATGTTCGTGATGTATAACCTGCAAGTATTTCAAGACAAGAACAATCTTTTTCACACTTATATTCCTTCTGATTCTTTTTAACCTTTAATACTGCTCCCCAGTAGTAATCTGAAGCATCAGTTTCCAAGATAAAAAAATCTTCTTCTTGATGTATTACAAGTTTGGGCAATACCTTTAATTCTTCTTTTACCTTTCTTATATTTTCACAATCTTGTTCTTCCCAAGACCACATTATATTTTTTCTTAATTTTGGAAGAAAATAATTTTTCAGTTTGGCACAATTTTCAATGAATCCTTCAGCATAATTTAATATACCAAGGAAGCTTTGTAATTGTTTTTTATCTTTGATTTCTTTAGGAAATTCTTGAAACTTTTCTCCAATATGGGATTGCAATTGCAATTCTCCTTCTTTTATAAATAATCCTAAGATTTCTATTTCTGTTTTAGCTATCTCAGCTTTCTTTTGAGAAAGTGTAATACCATGTTTTTTCATAATATAACAGAATTTCTCAAGATGTTCAATATGTTCATCAATATTATTTGAATGAATAAGTAAATCATCTACATATGCAATACAAAAATGAGTAATTGGTTTGATTACCTCATCCATTCTTCTCTGGAATATCTGTGGTGCATTTTTCAACCCAAATGGCATTACATTCCATTCGTATTGTCCTAAAGGATTGGGGGTACTAAATGCAGTTAGTGATTTACTTTCATCTGTAAGCATGATTTGCCAAAACCCTGATTTACAATCAAATTTTGAAAATATCTTTTTGTTCTGTACTTGTTTAATAATGGTATCCTTATTTGGCAAGTAGTATCCATCAAACTTGGTAACTTCATTTAATTTTTTGTAGTTTATTACCATTCTGGCTTTTCCTCTTTTTATCTCACTATGTTTTCTAACCATAAAGGCTGGGCTACTATGTGGGCTTTTACTTGGCCTAATCAATCTGGCTTCTAACAATTCTTTTATCTGGTTTTTAAATTCTTTTTGATCATCAACACTATATTTCATAGGTTTAACCCTTACTATAGTATCTGGATTAGTTAATTCTATCTTTGCCTTTACTTTTTCTATATTCCATTTTTCTAATGGATTTTCAGAATATGTTTCAGAGATTTCTTTTTTCAATTTTTCTAACCTATTTTCTGTTGTCATTTTTAATACTGTAATTGGTTTGAATTTTTCTGTACTCCAACATCCACCACGCTGGGTTGAAGAACTCTGATGATTTATATCTCTATATGCAATTGTAACAGCTTTATTTATTTTTGGTGTAAATATTTTATGTGCACAAGGTGTTGTGAACATATACTTATCAATATATTGTGTAAATGGTGCATATTTTAATAGGAAATTTTGTCCTAGTAAAATATCACATCCTATTGTGGTTGACATATATATTGTATCAACAAATACTTCTCTAAAGGAAATTAGAAAAGGTACTTGAGTAGCATACTTACTGTATATTACTTTATTTCCACCTGCTGTTGTAGCAGTTACTACTTTCTTTGAATTATATTTCCAGTATTCAGATGGCAGTACATTAGGTAAGCAAAGGCTTATTGTACTTCCTGTATCTAAGTAAGTGTGAAATTTAATTCTACAATATTCTTTTATATTGAGTGTAATTTCAATATATGGGCTCATGGGATTAGTACTTATTACTCTTTCCATGATAACAATGATTTCATATTTTCATCTATTCTTGGAATGATAATTGGATTATCATCAACTACTATTTTTAAATATCCTTGACAGATTTTATATGGACTATATTTTTCAAGAAAGTTCATTCCTAATAGAATAGGTAAACGATTCACTCCATATAATTCATCTTTATATAGAATTATTTCTTTAGTATATTCTTTCTGATCCTCTCCTACAAGTATAAAAGGGAACTTAACATATTTTCTGATTTCAAGATTATTTCCTAAATAATCTTTAAATATATATGGTTCTGTTATTTCGAATTCTGTTAGGTGACTAACAAATTTAGCATTTACATGACTTTTATCTGCTCCAGTATCTATAAGGACAAGAAGATTTTTCTTAAATCCTTCTTGGTTTACATATCTTGTCTTAATGTAATATTGTGAACTTGATGGTTCAGCAATACTTAAATTTTTAAGTCTACTTATCCTGAAATCTTGTCTAGAGGGAAATCTTGCAATAAGATTGTCTCCTTCTAGGCTGACACTATTTCTTCTTATTAATTTTCCTTCAAAATTAATTTCTTTTGCTTGTTTATGGAAATCAAGCATTATTTGTTCTGGTATCGTTACTTCATGTTCTTGATATTTCCTAGGAGGTATGTATTGTGCTAATTCCTCAAAATCTTTATGTATTATTATGTTATCAGTTATTTTTCTTAAATTGTGATGATGGCTAGTACTAAAAGCAAAAATTGATTTTATGCTTATACTAATAGCCTTACTTCTTCGTAACATCTTTAAATTTCCAATTCTATAATATAGATTGAAACTTTGGTCAATATTTTCATCACTTAATGATATGGCATAATTTGGTTTTACTGTAAATATTATCTTTTGATAGACTAAATTTTCAACAACTGTTCCTAATAGAGCATCTATAGGATCTTGTAAGATTCTGTTGTCCATACAGTATATTTCTATTGGTATATTCATACCTTCTCTAAAAAATCCTTTTACCATTATCTGGACTCCTCCTAATTCAATACATTTTAATTTGTTCCTTACATTTTCTGGGATTTTGGATAATTTTTGTTTTACCCATTCTTTTGTGATTACAAAATATTCAATTGGTTCTATATCACTATCTTCTTGGAATTTTTCATAAATTCTAAGGGTTTTTATATTTTGTCTATCTTTCTTTTTAGGACATTGAGGGGCAATGTGTCCTTCTTCATTACAAATAAAACATTTACATTTTTTAATGTTTCTTGGTTTAAATTTCTTATTCCAATTTCTTTTCTTGAAATATTTTTTATGTGGTTTAAAATTCCTTTTATTGAATTTTTTATAGTTTTTGAATTTCCTTTTATATTTCTTATATGGTTTATATTTTTTCTTATGGCATCCAAATTGTTCAACTTGGCCATTATCTTTATAACAATATAATGAAATTTTTCTTATTTTATAAGCTTTCTTATTTTCTAGTGCTTCTCTGCACCACATTCCTATCATTCTTCTTGTAAATTC
>NC_036247.1:828669-843669 GCF_002742605.1 Olea europaea var. sylvestris
TAGTCTCCTTGATTAAGTATATAGTATAATTCTTCAAATTTGCATGTATATCTTTCTAACTCACACATATCACATATCTTTAAATTTTCCATTAAAATCATTCCTTGGTTATATTCATCTTGTTTCCTTTCTTCTTCATTAGAAACATACCTATCTCCTAAAAATTCTGTTCTTAAGATTTTTTCAAATCTTTTTAATATTTCCTGTATATTTTGTTCATTTAAAGTATTTCTATTATCTAATACCTCAGTTCTGTTTGTTCCATGTTTTATCCTTCCTTTAATAATTTCTGGTAACTTTCTCCACCATTCAGAAACAATTCCTCTGAATGTATGTTCTATAAATCCGAAAACTGTATATGTTTCCCATTTATTAAATTGTATAGCTAAATATGTACTTTTTACCCATGTTTCAATAGCTTTATCTTTATCTACACAGTCTAAATCTAACCATACTCCTGTTGTATGTATTGGTTCATTATAAGATTTCATTGGATTTATTTCTTTTATGGATTGTTTTCTTACATTTCCAGTGTATCTTTTCTGTGTTTTTCTATATTGATTAAGACCATCTTTAAGTGGTATTGTAGTACCATAAGGATAATCTTGTTCTTCATCACTACTGAATTCTACTTTTATATCATGACTTGAAGATGGATTAGTATTCATTTTTATATTTTCCATTTTTTCAGTTAATTCTTCTAACTGTTTTTTATATTCTTCATACTCTTCACCTGTTGATTCTAAGAATTTTTGTTCTATTTCTTCTACATTTGTAATCATATATTGTTTTTCTTCATGCTTTTTTCCTTTATTATTTTCTTTTTGTGTTATTCTAAAATCTTGGGGTGGATTAATTATAATCCTATCTTTTCCTCTAAGGTTTTTATCTAAAAGGGCATTTCCTATTTGTAGATTATGTTCTAAATTCTCTAATCTTTTATGTATATCCCCAAAATTTTCATTTGTGGTATTCTTAGGTAAATAAGGATAACTTGGTTTTTTATGTTTTTCAACCTTTTTCAAAAATTCTTCTATTATATTTTCTTCATCTACTATATTCATCATAATTTTTGGTTCGTAATCTGGCTCTGATACAATTTGGTCGAAGTGTGCAACGGAGGGGTTAATATTTTTGAGCCAATTAGATTCTTCATAAGTATTTAAAATGTCACAATAGAATTTATAAAATTCACTATTTTTTACCAATATTTTTTCTTGAATAATTATGTTTAATTTTTCAATTCTCCTTCTTAAATTAAGAATTAATTTATATATATCTTTTTCCATTTTGATTGCTTCATTATCTATGGAATCATTTTTATTTTTTATTTTTGGGTCTAAATATTCTATAAAGAAGTTTTTCAGATCTTCTTCTAGATAGATTAATTCGTTTTCTGTATAGATTTTTAGATCAATAAAATTTTGTATAATATTTGGATCTAGATTTATTAAAAATTTATGATCTATATTTTCTTGAGGACCTATTTGAAAGTTTTTAGACATTGTAGTGGCTTTGGTTGCAATATCTTTATAAAGGGTATTTTTGGAAAATTGATTGTTTGGAGACTAGTTTTCAAATGTTTTTATTTCTTAGACTAATTTGGAAAATCCTCCTTCTATTTAGGCTGTTATACTGTATTTCCCAAAAATTATTTCATGAGGAACCAAAGGCTATATATTATTTAACTTTATTTACAAACAGCCCAAAACAGAGACATGGATACTTGTATCTACAACTACAAAATGAAGCGTTCATTTATCAATACATATTTGGCATAGATATTCAATCTTGGAGAAAAATGTTGCAGATTAATCTTTACAATATGTAACATAATTAGAGTTATCGCCAGTTTAAAGTTTTTGAAGCATATATATTAAGATACAAAAATTACAAACTACTATGATAATCTCTCTAGTAGAAACAGAATTAAATTACTCAGTCGTGCCTTAAAGAGAACTTTATGAACAACATATGCAGAATTAAAAAATGAAAGTATAAGGCCAATAATATCAACCAAGAAGGCATTCATTTCTAAAGGGGGTACTTTTAAGTTTGACCCAATCAAAGGACCTAAATTCTACTTTGACTTTCAAAATCATAAATATTATGACATTAGCCTCTTGTATGGTAAAAGACAAAAATGCCCTTAAATGTTTTGTATAATTACAAAACAATATATTGTTGAAAGGACTATACTACCCTTTTAGTTAATAATTGAAAATCAAACACTTCCCCATTTATAAAAACTTCAAAACAAGCTTCCAACACAGGAAAAACTCTCATCTTTTCATCTGCTTGAACCTCAAAATCTAGAAAAACTTTGAAACGTTGAAACCGGAAATTTTTTTCATATCAATTACTTCAAATTGGTAAGTACATTTATGCATGTTTAATTTCCTTTTTAGTAAATTAGTATATGTTTGAATAGAGAAGTTTTATGTCGACATAGTAGTTAGCATAAATTTATTTTAACAGATCTTACCTATCAAAAAAAAAAATTTGAACAAATGTATCATATTTTTCTTTAGAATCGTATTCTCCTGCGGTTAACAGCCAAGCAGTCGGACTGTTTTCGACTGTTTGGCTGTTAATAGCCAAACAGTCGGCTGTTAAACAGCCAATTAATCGACTCTGCACTGATTTTTGTTGGCACTGATTTTTTCTTATAATTAATAAATGAAGTTGATTAAAACCATTTCCTCATGCAGATATGATAATCTCCGTCTGTTATTTTGGTGATTTTGAGTTGAATGAAAATAATCGGTGGGAATGGAGATGGACGAGTGACATACGTGGTTGTATTGCAATTTCCATAACAGAGAGTACACCATACTTAGAAATGTACCACGATTTGCAAAATAAGCTGAATGTCGATCAGTCTCAATACGATATGCAATTGAGATATCTATTCAATGGTTATGGGGATTCATCCATTCCGATGCCACCGGTATTTATTACTAATGATGCTGAATTGAATTATCTATTAGAATTGAATAAAATGCATCGGACTCCGACTGTTCTTAGCGTGACTTTAATTACGAAGGATGTTATCAAAGGTGAATGCGAAGATTCAGATAAGGCGGATAACAATGATCGGGGTTTTTGGGAGACAATGGAGATAGTTCCTGCGGATGATGTGGGTATTCCTGAGACAGTTGCTTCTGATTGTGATGTCGCTGTTACACGCAGAATTCCATCGACAGTTGAAGACAATGAGAATATAAACGAGTTTACAAATGAGAATTTGATTGTTTTATCCCGACAGAGACACGAGTTGGGTGGGAGCTCATAGGTTGGAACAAGTGGACCGTCCTCCAATTCTTCCCGTGTGGCTCCCGATGATGAGGACTTGCAGGTCGAGCAACTGTTTGAAACCAAGAAAGATTTGCTGGAAGCTGTGCACCGGTTGGCATTAAAATATAACTCTGAGTTCAAGGTAAAGAAATCAAACAAGTCATTGTTGACAGTTGCTTGCGTCGAAGACAGTTGCAATTGGCGCTTGAGAGCAACTAAGATAGACACGAATGAGTGCTTCGTAATTCGCAAGTATTCACGGGAACATACTTGCGAAATGGGAATTCTTCGAAACGATCACAGGCAAGCTCAAGCATGGTTTATTGGTCGATAGATAATGCGCAAGTATCAAGATCCACGAACGATCCACAGACCTTCGAACATCATTAACGACGTCCGTCGAGAGTACAGAGTGGTCATGAGCTACCAGAAAGCGTGGAAAGCCAAAGAATGTGCATTGGAGGATTTAATGGGATCGGCTGAAGAGAGCTATGCTAAATTGGCTAGGTATTGCCATAACATGGGAAAAACTAATCCTGGCACGGCATTTTTTATTGAGACGGGGGGCGATAATTGTTTTAAGTATTTCTTCATAGCTCTCGAACAATGTATTCGGGGTTTTTGAAATGCAATGCGACCCGTAATTCTAGTTGATGGTACAATTCTGAAAGCTAAATATCAAAGCAAATTAATTATTGCTATATATCAAGATGCCAACATCCAAATTTACCCCCTATTGCATTCGGCATTGTTGACAGCGAGAATGATCTGTCCATGCGTTGGTTTTTTTCTAAACTGAGGAAAGTGATCGGGGAAGTCGAAGACCTTGCCTTTGTAACCGATCGGGGATAGTCTATAATAAACGGTATCGCTGAAGTTTTTTCGGGACACATCACGGGTATTACATGTACTATATACAAGGTAATTCAAAGACTAGGTATCGAGGCATAGGCATCGTTTCATTGTTCAGGAGAGTAGTCGAAACTTACAGTGCTGAAGAGTGTAATAAGTTCATGCTCGAGATAGGAAGTAAATCATTACTTGCGTTGGAGTATCTCACGAAGATAGGGATCGAACATTAGGCGCGGTCATACTTTTCAGGACGTCGATACAACATGATGACGTCGAATAACGCGGAGTCTCTCAATGCATTGTTTAAGAGGGATCGAGAGTTACCAATTCTCGCAATGATTGAGAACATTCGTAACAAATTATAACAGTGGTTTCATGATCGACGTGCGGCATCATAGAGTTGCACTAACGTGTTGACCCCAACTCAAGAGGAGAAACTGTTTAAAGCGGCAAAGGTTGCGAGGAAGTTGAATGTGGAAGCACTAGATAAGTTTCGCTTCTCCGTGCAATGTGCACGTAATACGGCATATATGGTGGACTTGACTGATAACACATGCACTTGTACGAGATTTCAGTTGGAGAGTTTTCCATGTAAGCATGCAGTTGGGTGGCCATGTATCAAGGCTTTGCTGCGAGAACGTTATACTCTTTATATTATACGACTGAATCTTGGAGAACAGCATATGCCGAGACTATATTTTCTCTGTCGAATGAAGCCGAGTGGGAAGTTCCCGAGCACATTCTCCCATTTTATAATTTGTTACCACCATCAGTTGACCCGCGTGGTCTTGGACGTCCAAGTACATATAGAATACCATCTACCAGAGAGTTTCCTCGATCGCGTAGGTATGGCCGGTGCAGAGTTTTAGGGCATATTCGGCAATTTTGTATCAGTCAAATTTTCCTAAATGACGACTAGACAGGTACGTGAAATGAATAATATTTCCTTTTACTTTACACTGTTCAATATTTGTTCTTTATAAATCTTCAATATTCAATATTTATTCTTGATAAATGGTATTTATAATAATTCATATGAAAAAAATAGCTCCATATTCGGCATACGTGTAAAAT
Source organism: Olea europaea var. sylvestris (assembly GCF_002742605.1). NCBI lineage: Eukaryota > Viridiplantae > Streptophyta > Magnoliopsida > Lamiales > Oleaceae > Olea > Olea europaea. The sequence goes on from NC_036247.1 coordinate 833,893, forward strand.
AACAAAAAATAATTAAATTTCCAATTTGAATATTATATACATTGAACACAAATTTACAATTATTTTATAATTACAAAAATAATTAAATTTACAATTGAAATGTTACATATATATAAATGAAATTTACGGGTCAACATTAAATTCGAACAAATCACATGCTAACTTCTTTCTCCAGTTCTATATCTACGACTGGTTGATTCCATCAACTTTATGTCATATACTTAAAAATTCAACGTACTTAATGGCAAATATGCTGCAGTTGCCGCTGCAATTGAACAAGAATGAATCAGTTCAGTACTGTATAAATAAAAACTAAATCTGAAAGATGAAAACAACAAAGTTCAAATACTTATCTTACGAATTGTCGCGCTGTCGTCATGTTCCGAACGATCCGTAATTTGTCCTGTACATTTATTCCCGCTCGTCTGGCCATCATAGGAACAATTACAACCACAGACTCCAGATTTTGCTCCAACTGGCCTTGTGTCAAACATGAATGATCTGGGTCGTACACATATATAGTCGAGTCAGTAAAAACAATCTCCAGAGCAACATAGTATTTATTGATGCACGCTGGAATGTACATATGTGTACAACCCTCCCATGATTTTCCTCCGACACTCGGTGACAGTCCTATCACCCACTTGAGCATATATTCTGGCATCGTGTACTCGTTACCCATAAGTTTGAGAGACTGATACTCTATGGTAACGACACGCAGGAACTCGGTGTTTAATATGACTCGACCATGGACATCAAATGATTTTGGATGTCTTTGAGCTCGATCTCGCAGCAAATCCATGGCCAGGTCGATGTGCTGTAGCAAGAAACACCAAAAAAGTATGAGTTATTAATTTAATAAACACAAGGTCACATATACATAAAAAACACGAAATGAATAGTTCACTTACATCATCAGCGAGCCAAGCTCCTGCAGTGGTGATATCGTGGAACCACTTGTAAGAGTCCGAGACCGTCATTTGACCTATCGTGCGGCTAACTCTGTAAAAAATAGGGAAATGTTAAAATAAGCGTAGATGAGTTAGCGTACAGTGCTTTATTAAAATCATACAATACTTACTCGAGGATAATTCTCCTCCACTCTATCTCGAATGCTTTCCACTTGGCATTGTCCACCTCTCTGAATAAGTTCGGGTACGTCCCATCGATGAACGTCCTCCTCTTGGCCTCAGCCGTGAAAGGGAAAACAACATACTGTGACGGCACTCTTAACCTCTTGCCGACCACCTGTTCCGTCTCGTCAACAACATGTCTCTTACCCTCAATCACGCCGGACGTCCTCTCGACCTCCTGGGCCACCTCCTCTGCCTCTCCCGTCGGGGCCTCCCCCTCCGTCGCCATCTTCTCCGTCCCTCCTGTCGGGGCCACCCCCTCCATAGACAACCACAATGACTCCAATGTCTCATCACGCTAAAAATGTAGGTGACCCCCTCTCCATCACCATCTCTGCCACCCTCTCGATCATGATCTCCGCCATTCCCTTTGTCCCCCCATCGTCTACTGGCTAAATCTCCTCTAAGCGTCGCTACTGTATCCTGAAGGTCGACAACGGAAGACTGTAGTATTCCAACATGGGATATATCGTCAACCTTCCATGTCAATTCTCGTCCCATATCGTCGACCCTCCCTGTCAGACAGTCGACCTTCCCTGCTAGATCGTCGACCCTCCATACAACTCTCGTCCCAGATCATCGACCCTCTCCGTTAAATCTCGTTGTAGTGCGCCGACCTTCTCCGCTATAAATCAAGTCAAACGGGCATACAAATCATCACTGTGCCCGGAGACACACAAGGGAGGTGCCTGGACGGAGGTGATGCCAATGGCAACGGCGATGGCCTCGACGGAGGTGATGCCACTAGCGGCAGTGATGCCCTCGACGGAGGTGATGCCAATGGCGAGGACGATACTCTGGACGAAGGTGATGCCAATGGTGGCGGCGATACCCTCGGCGGAGGTGATCGTCGGTCAACTGGACCGCCCTCCTACATAAATAAAATTAAAAATATTCAATAAATTTATACGTCGACAATATTCAATAAATTATATTTTATTCACATACCTAATCTCGGTCCAAGCTCGGATCAGACATCTCCTCGTCTGGGGTGTGCGGAACGCCTAAATCCCGCATAAGACCTCGAGCCTCCTCTTCCATCGACGGCGTCAACTCAAGTATGACTTCAAGCTGACATATTGACAATTCAACTACTTAACGATTATGTAAACAAAATTTTAAACTACGTATAATATAAATCACAAATGCATAATACTTACCTGAAGATCGTCGAGAAGGGCCGATAACTGCTTCCCAGTGGGACATCCCTCCGCTCGTGATAATCTCCAATGATGCATCCGAGGGCAGCGTATCTCCCCTCGCTGAGCAAAGCGAGCCCCCAGTACAGGAACTGTTTCATACACCCAAATCTGTAACACATATATTTATTAAGTATCAATGTAATACACTAAAACATTAACTTTGATTATATTGAACATTTACCTGCACTACTAAGGGCAATCCATATGTATCATATTTACGCATCGCCCCCTGGGCCTCGAGTGCGATCTGGTGAACACATGTACAGTGTACTCGTAGTATCTCCAGTCCCATGGATAGTTGTTGAACGCATCGATATCGTCAATAACTTGCAAATGAAAAATGTCGATGGCAATCTTCTTGTGATGACACCTCATCACACTCTCGATGATGTAGACCAGCCCAAACTTCAATCTATCTAGCATATGATCGCACCCCCTGATCGCGACCATCAAGTCGGGTAGAAGCATCGACCCATGTCATTGGAAGTACGTCTCGTATAGCCTATTGCTTCTCTCCATGGCTGCATCGTTGCCCGTAATCCTTAGTCCAGTGATCACTGTAAACTCAAACATCGAGAAACTGACGACCTTGCCCCCGAGGTCGAACTGGAGAGAATCGTCGTCGACTGGCCTTAGAAGCCGACATAGAATATTATGTATTCAATTATTAAATTATATAAAAAAATGCAATTATAAAAATTAAATAATTAAATAAAATAATTATTATTTGGAAAATATATTTACAAACAAAAAATTTCAAATTAAATACATTTTCGAAAAATATAAAGACTATTTATATTATTTAAATAAATTTGAAAAATAAATTAAAGATTTTTTCATAAAAAAAAGGAACAACACAAAATTGTTAATTTTAGAACATTTCAATTATTAAATTATATAAAAGACAAATATAAAAATTAAATAATTAAATAAAATAATTATTATTTGGAAAATATATTTACAAACAAAAAATTTCAAATTAAATACATTTTCGAAAAATATAAAGACTATTTATATTATTTAAATAAATTTGAAAAAATAAATTAAAAATTATTTCATAAAAACAAAAAAATAAGGAACAATACAAAATTGTTAATTTTAGAATATTTCAATTATTAAATTATATAAAATACAAATATAAAAATTAAATAAATAATCACTTTACCTTTTTTTAAAATGTAAAGACTATTCATATTATTTAAATAAATTTGAAAAAATAAATTAAAGATAATTTCATAAAAAAAATGGAACAGTACAAAATTGTTAATTTTAGAATATTTTAATTATTAAATTATATAAAAGACAATTATAAAAATTAATGAATAATTAATTTATATTTTCAAAAAATGACACTATTTATATTATTTAAATAAATTTGAAAAAATAAATTAAAGATTATTTCATAAAAAGAAAGGATCAACATTGTTAATTTTACAATATTTCAATTATTATATTATATTGACAATGATAAGAAATAAATAAATAAATAACATAATTACTATTTAATCAAATAAAAAAATTAATTAATTACAAAAATTATAAAAAAAAAATAAAAATTAAATATATATATATATATATATATATATTTTTTTTTTTTACAAAATAAAGCAGACTGTTAAACAGTTTGGGCCGATTGTTAACAGTCAGTTAAGCTGGAAATCGTCATTGCCGTCGACAGAGCTCCAAAAATTGCAAAAAATCCACATTTTTCACACTCCCAGCATGCCTACAATCTAACTACTCATGCCCATGGATCTAATTAAATCGAATAATGTAAAGAAAATGCTAAATTTACTTATTCAATAAATTTTCTACTGAAACAAAAAGTCATCATGAAAACTAATCGGTTATTTTATTTCCGGTGTAGATGAAGGTCGTTGACTGCGACGTTGGTGTAGTTGCCAGTGATTAATCTGTCAAATTTCTGACGACTGTGCGTCGATTTCTTTTTTGTCGGTCGGTTAGACAGAATTTTTCAAACAATTTAAAGGGTAAAATCGCATTTTACTGTGAAATTTTTTTTTTAACTTAATTTGTTTTTTCTTTAATTCATTTAATGGATCAAAGGCCAATGTCAAATTTTGCTACAGTGAAAGAGTCATTTTCGTGTATTTTCTCTTTCTAAAGGGCGCTCAACACCCCTCACCAGGGGTAGGTGAACTAAGAGTATATTTAGGTCTATTAGAAATAATAAATAACATTTTATCAGCCCAAATTTCATAATAACATGCTCAGTTAATTATTCAAAATCAAATCTTAATGTGTGAATGTGTGAACAATCTCTCTTTTTCTTTTTGGATTGTGGTTCTACTAGACGTTTTGTAGCTAATTGGATATGACTTTGTTGCTATATTGTATCTATATCATTATCATCCATAGCTATGCATTTTAGCTCTTCAATATTCTATAATATATTGGCTATAAATCAAATTAACAGTTCATTTGTTTCTTATGAGAAATGGATTTTCCCATTATTGCATTTGATGTAATTAAAAGATCAAAATATATTGGCAGTGAGTATTACAAGATATAAAGACTTCAGCTCTAAAACACCCATATAGATGCGTCCATTAGCAGTATACCCTAAAAACTTTATTTTCACCAGATTGTGTATAAACAATCCATGTTTACCAAGAAAGCTAACTAGATATTTTACATTTATAGTCGACAAAATCATGCTGACTTAGATTAGTAATAAGCATATAACAACTTTTAAGTAAGAAACAAATTCAAAAGACAAACACAATATTGAGAACCAGAAAGCCAGGACCCTGAACCCTAAACTAGAGACAAAAGGTCGAAAGAAAACTCATCGGAGAGCCGTTCACGAGCATTCTGCAGGTCCTTCCTCAGAAACTGATCTACCGAATTCACCAAATCCTTCGATACACTAATCGAAGGCAAAATATCACCCTTCTCAGATCGATTACTAACCAAAGAATTAGAAGAAACGACATCGTTTTTGGAAGAAGATAACATGAGGCGGCGCATGCCGGCGTCAACATCAGCGACCTCCCAAGACTCCGAAGGGGCCCCGAAATCTTTGAATGTGGCCACAGAGCCCTCATATGCTTCAAAATCTTGGATTTTTTTTCTTAATTACTATGTTACAAGTGCAGATCATCTCCCAGAGCCCCTCGTGTGTGTCGATCACTTTCACAGCTTGATAACGCACGCGACTGAAGCTAGAGAAAAATTTAGGGAATTGAGGGTTTAATTTAGGGAAAAATAACAAGGGCTTGGTAGGATTGTCCAGGGGATGGATGGAATGGCTATTTTCGGATGAGGTGAAGGTGCGTGAAAATGGAGAAATGGACCGATGGCTGCGTGAACAGGAGATGAAAGTATGAATCGGTAGGAAGAGGCAGAGACGAAGTCTTATTCGATGAAAGAGAGCCTTTGGTCTACCATTTGGGTTTAGGGTCTCAGCATTTGATTCGAGTGGAATGTAAGTTTTTAGTTTTAGAGGGAAATGAAAAAACTTTAGTGGGAAGTGAAAATTTAAGTAGGAGGGAAATTGCATATTGTAAAAATTAGTTATTCAAATTTTCCTATATATTTTTATAATGTTTAAAATTTTTTATCAATATTTCTACAGATTTTTTTTTTTTGACTTTTTGCAACGATTTTTGAACGTTATCAAAAGTTAGACTTTTTGCAACAATTTATGAACGTTGCAAAAGACTATAGTTTGCAACGCTCAAAAAAACATTGCGAAAAGTAACATTGACAACATTTATCTTAAAAATGTTGTCAGAACTCAATTATAGTAATAAGATAAATGTTGTCAGAATTCAATTATAGTAACTAATTTCAACGTTCATTTATTAAGCCCTTGTTTGAGTCTCATTTTTGTCAAGAAAATACATTTTTGAATAGTGTAATGATGTGAAATGTGTAGTTAAAAAATAAGGAAAAGTTTTAGATTTTTGTGTAATACTATTTTATTGAAAAATATGTGATTGAAATGATATCAAAACACTATTTAAGAATGTATTTTTTCAAAAAAAATGGGATTCAAACAAGGGCTAAAATGTTGTAATAGATCCATCTGACAACACTTAACTACCGAATGTTGCAGTGTAATGTAAACTAAAAGATTAGGATGTTAGTTTCAAGGCGCCAATCGTAATGAGAATATATCTAACCTTGTTCGAACTAGCAGAAGCCTCATTCCTAGCTAATGATGTCCCACGACCCTGTATCTCTTTTTCGCTGGACATTCTATCTTCGTTGGTATTAGAGAAGGATTCACTTTCATCATTACTAACAACATTTGCCCGATGTCTCCTGACAATACCTTTTCCTCGCAAAGCTAGTCACATTCTCTTCTTAGATTTTCGCTTACCTTTAGGAAAGTCTTCCTGGTGTGACTCAAAACTCTATTATTATCATTATCCTCAGATTCAATGCTGGCAGAATCAGTATCAATCTTACGTCGATTTCTACATGTGCTGGTCTGGAAGAGAATTGTTCAACCTCATATTCAGTTAAAATTATGATACATGTTCAAGCATTGTAATAAAATTAAAATCAGTCATCTCAAAAATATCAAAATAAATTCTCTCTTCTAGCTTCAAGCATAAAATACAAAAAGACAGGAAGTTTATATTTTGCAAGAGTAAACACGGAAATTCGCAAATGTATTGGTAAAGGAGTACACGAGACCAACTGTTCACATTTTTTTTTATTTAGTAAAGAAACGTCCTTTGCAGTAATTTATTGCATAAAACACACTAGAAAACAGGACATGAAGCCTAAGAGCATACATATTTAGCATCGGGAAGGAATAGTTTAAAAGTACATCTTTTTATGTGAGAGCTTGTGCTTTTCACCGGCTAGGGTTTGTTCTTCTACTCAAAGTACGAAGTCTAGGCACTGTTTTGGTGATCAATCTAAGACTTAAGATATTGTTATTTTTTACCCAAAACATTATCAATTTCGCCCATTAAGATGGAGATGGAGCAGTACTACACCAAGTTAATTCGCAAAGCATACTGTTGCTCACATTCAAGTAATTAACGGACAAAACAGTTGCTAATACTCATGCCGGATATAAAAGCTATATAAGACAGCACAGTGATATTTCCATTTCGATTTACTCAAAACAATAAAGCACACTCCTGAGACAAATCAGTGTGTGGGTTCGATTTTTGAAATATGGAATTGGACTCTTTGTAGGCGCAATGTACAAGCAGCTCTTGTTTCTTAACCTGTTGGGGCACATCCTGCGATTTACCTCTCTCACAAAACTCTAGGGGCGGGGCAGTGAGGGCCCTCAAGGTTGGGATTCAACCTTTTTTTTTTTTTTCCAAAAAAAAAAATGTAATTTTGAGATATTCATTGAACCGTACCTTGGAACCACTATCAACCAAGCGAGCCCATTCACTTCGATTCCTCAGACAATCAAGAACAGCCTGGGAGTGACTTGAATATGTATAGCGCTCTCCATTATGCTTCCTCAAGTGAGGCCAATGCTGCAAAGATGTGAAAATTGAAAAAAGATATATACACATCATTTAAAAATTTATAAAGAGCTTGGGCGTGCATAATAGCAACTTATTTATATGATCAAAATACGAACTGGGAGAACAGTATTACATAGTTCTTCATACGTTATGTGTTTGCCTTTACTCATAATCTCGGCAATCAAACCTAAACCCATACATGACATGAGGAGAAAATCTACGGTTGCACGATACAAAAAAGCAAACATTTGAAGATTTATTTTCAGGTATTCACAAAATGACACAAACCAGGTAAAGTGCGATTGGTAGGACGGCCCACCATTCCCTGATTTTCTTGAGAGAAGTTCCTAGGTGAGTGATGAATAGATGATAAATTGTGTCCTTTGCACCATCAGTAGATAAACTGCTGTTCAGATTTGCTGTGGAGACAACAGAGTTACTTGTCTTCATGTAGTGAGTGCTAACTGATCCAGTATCAGCATCTCTTTTGGAAACAGAATCTGAGTTGTACCGAGGATCTCGTTTCCCGTTATCACGCGAAGAAGACCTTTTAGCTTCATCATCGATTTTTTGTGAAACATGCAAGTCTTCAGCGAAATCCTTATTTTTTCTTCTAGAAGCCTGCAAAGTTTATGAGCATGAGACAAGTTACCTTAATAGAATACATCAAAAATCATAAGGCCAAAAGCTCATCGAACAGAATAGTCAAGCATGCGCACCAAGCCATAATCTTTTCCTCCGCTACTAAATGTTCGCTTTATTAGCATGCTTGCCGCTGTAGCAGATGTTAACTGAGGTAAACTGCTAGCATGACGTATGCGTGGTACTCGAGGAGAACTATTGAGTTCTAGATGCAAAAGTAGAGCAGGCTGCATATGACATGGTAGATGAGGATAAGATTTTTTGAAAAAGACGAATTTGAGAGTGATAGTTCTGTTAATACCTCTTCATCACTCAGAAGTGCAGATACACTTGAAGATGCTGGAGCATGCAATAAAGATGCATTCACTCTTGATGATGATTGGCACCTGACTGACTAATCTTTTTCCCTTTAAGAGGTAAAGCAAAATCTGTGGCTTTACTCTTCACATTTGACAAAATTTCTGTCGGCTGTGAACTATTTTCCATTTCCTTTAACAGAACACCAGCATCAACATCAACTTGAATCCCATTTTGATCACCACTTTTCTTATGTGCTTCCTCTTTTTATCCCCATGAACATCATTCCACAACGGAAATTTGATATCTTTTTTTCCGTCTCAGCAAATCATTTTTTTCCCCACAAGGGATCGTGATGTCTTTCTATGGGATTGCGGATCGCTTTATTAGTTCCTATTTGTGGTGCACAATTTCTTGGAATGTAGGTAGTGGTTATGATCATCATCTAACTATTGCATTTATTTTTCTTCTTACTGGTCATATGTATTGAACAAATTCCGGGATTGGACACAGTATCAAAGATCTTTTAGATTACAGACATACAATTTATTATGTATCAAACCATTGGTATTTTGTTGGTTCATAAGAGTAAGCACCAAACTAATCAAAGATACCGAGAGCAAAGATATGTAGCTAAGAATAATTTTGATGAATCTATTCCACCACATGAAAGGATAACAAGAAATAGAGGCAAAAATCATTTGGATTTGCTTGTTCCTGAATATATTTTCTCATTTAGGCGTCGTAGAATTTAAGAATTCTAATTTGTTTCAATTCAAAGAATAGGAATGGAGATAACAATCAGTATCTAATGAATTCAAGGGTTCTAGTATAAATGAAAGAAAAAAGGAATGACATGACAATGAAATCCTAATCTCAAAACAAATGGAAGGGGGATATGGCGAAATTGGTAGATGCTACGAGCTTAATTGGATTGAGTCTTAGTGCGTAAGCCTACTAAGTGGTAACTTTCAAATTCAGAGAAACCCCGAAAATAATAAAAATGGGCAATCCTGTTTTCCCAAAACAAAGGTT
>NC_036247.1:846169-919416 GCF_002742605.1 Olea europaea var. sylvestris
CTATTCTTTCCCCCGACCTTGCTACTAAGAAAGATGTACACTTCTTAAAATATCCTATATACATAGGTGGGAATAGGGAAAGGGGTCAAATTTATCCCGACGAAAGCAAGAGTAACTATACAGTTTATAATGCTACAGCAGTGGGTATAGTAAGCCAAATCATATGAAAAGAAAAGGGGGGATATGAAATATTCATAACAGATCCATCAGATGGATGTCAAGTGGTTGATATTATCCCTCCAGGACCAGAACTTCTTGTTTCAGAGGGTGAATCCATCCAATTTGATCAACCATTAACGAGTAATCTTAATGTGGGCGGATTTGGTCAAGGAGATGCAGAAATAGTACTTCAAGATCCATTACGTGTCCAAGGCCTTTTGTTCTTCTTGGCATCTGTTATTTTGGCACAAATCTTTTTGGTTCTTTTAGGAAGAGGACCGAAACATACCACTGAAAGACTTTACTGAGACAAAGACGGGCTGTCAAGAACGTAGAGGAGGTAGAATGGGTAGTTGGTCAGATCTAGTATGGATCATACATGTACGGTAGTTGGAGTTGGCAGTTCTCCCAGAGGTCCCTCATCTGAGATCCCTGGGGAAGAGGATCAAGTTGGTCCTTGCGAATAGCTTGATGCACTATCTCCCTTCAACCCTTTGAGCAAAATGCGATAAAAGAAAAGGAAGAAAAATCCATGGACCAACTCCATCATCTCCACCCCGTAGGATCTACAAGATCACCCCAAAAGCGTCTTTAGCATCCAGGGGTCACGGACCGACCATAGAACCCTATTCAATAAGTGGAATGCATTAGCTGTCTGTTCTCAGGGTGGGCAGTAAGGGTCAAAGAAGGGCAATCACTCATTCTTAAAACTAGCGTTCTTAAGAACAAAGAGTTGGGCGAAAAGGGGGGAAAGCTCTCCGTTCCTAGTTCTTCTATAGCTGGAAACTCCAAAACCACAAGAATCCTTAGTTAGAATAGGATTCCAACTCAGCACCTTTTGAGTGAGATTTTGAGAAGAGTTGCTCTTTGGAAAGCATAGTACGATGAAAGTTGTAAGTTGTGTTCGAGGGGGAAAAGTTATTGTCGCTCTATGGTAGAATCAGTCGGGGGGCTTAAGAGGCGGTGGTTTACCCTATGGCAGATGTCAGTGGTTCGAGTCCGCTTATCTCCAACTCATGAACTTAGTCGATACAAAGCTACATGATACTACCCAATTTTTTCAATTCGACGGTTTGATCTATGATTTATCATTGGCATAGCCTTAGAAGGGCGAGGTTCAAACGAGAAAAGGCTTACAGTGAATACCTAGGCACCCAGAGATGAGGAAAGGCATAGTAATCGACGAAATGCTTCGAGGAGTTGAAAATAAGCATAGATCCGAAGATTCCCGAATAGGGTAACCTTTCAAATTGCTGCTGAATCCATGGAGAGGCAAGAGACAAACTGGCGAACTAAAATATCTTAATAGCCAGACGAAAAGAAAGCAAAAGCAATTCCAGTAGTAGCGGCGAGCAAAATAGGAGCAGCTTAAACCATGAAAATGAGGTTGTGGGAGAGCAATACAAGCGTCGTGTTGCTAGGCAAAGCAACACGAATGTTGCACCTTAGATGCTGAAAGTCTAGTAGCCGAAAGCATCACTGGCTTACGCTTTGACCCGAATAGCATGGGATACGTGAAAATCCCGTGTGAATCAGCAAGGACCACCTTGCAAAGCTAAAGACTCCTGGGTGATCGATAGCGAAGTAGTATCATGAGGGAAGGGTGAAAAGAACCCCCGTCGGGGGAGTGAAATAGAATATGAAACCGTAAGCTCCCAAGCAGTGGGAGGAGCCAGGTCTCTGACCGCGTGCCTGTTGAAGAATGAGCCGACGACTCATAGGCAGTGGCTTGGTCGAAAGCCTGACGGAGTAATGATGTGTGGAGGAAGAAGGCCCATGGGTCGTGAACTTCTTTTTTCGGAGAAGAAGCAATGACGGTATCTGGGGAATAAGCATCGGCTAGTGCCATATTCTTCTCCAATTTGAGTTTTACTCACATCTTGAATGAATTCAAGAACATATTCGAAGAAATTTTGACCCCCAGTCGGAATGGTTTGTGGGTTCCCAACAGCTATAGTAGCTGAACCTAATAAGATAGCAATTACAACCCAAGAAGTAATAAGTACTTGGCCATGGACTTGGAAACCCTAATTGCCAATAGAAATGTTGGCCTACTTCCGCAATGAAAATCTTCATCGTATGTAGGCCTTTTTGAGCGGTATGTCAAGCCCTGGTAAGGTTCTTTGTTTTGCATCGAATAAAACCACATGCTCCACTGCTTATGCGGGCCCCCGTCAGTGTACAAATAGCAAAGTTCAATCGGTAAGAACCCTGCTATAGGTACACGATGGTGTACACTTTAGTTTACAATTTGCCACGTGATATTACGCTCTTGGACAGTTTAAATTTCAAACTATTTTCCCATCCAATTGACACTGGAAAACAATGCAAGTGTCAAACAACATATCAAAAATTAGTGTACAAATAGCAGAATTCAATCGGTAAGAACCTTGCGACATGGTGTACACTTTAGTTTACACTTTGCCACATGTCATTCCCATGTTGTACAATTTAAATTTCAAATAGTTTTTCCATCCAATTGACACTTGACAACAATGTAAATGTCAAACGACGTGTCCAAAATCAGTGTACAAATAGCAAAATTCAATCGGTAAGAAACTTGCCACATGTACACTATGATGTACACTTGGGTTTACAATTTACCACGTGACATTATCCTATTGGACAGTTTAAATTTCAAACTATTTTTCCATCCAATTAACACTTGACAACAATGCAAGTGTCAAACAACGTGTCAAAAAGCAGTGTACAAATAGCACAGTTCAATCGGTAAGAACCTTCCTAAATGTACACTATTGTGTCCACTTTAGTTTACAATTTGCCGCGGGACATTACTCTATTGGATAGTTTAAATTTCAAACAATTTTTCCATCCATTTGACACCTGACAACAATACAAGTGTCAAACAACGTGTCAAAAATCAGTGTACAAATAACAAAGTTCAATCGGTAAGGACCTTGCCACATGTACACTATGGTGTCCATTTGAGTTTACAATTTGCCACGTGACATTACCTTGTTGGACAGTTTAAATTTCAAACAGCTTTCCCACCCAATTGACCCTTGACAATAATGCAAGTGCCAAACAACGTGTCGAAAATCAGTGTACAAATAGCAAAGTTCAATCAGTAAGGACCATGCTATATGTATACTATGGTGTACATTTTAATTTATACGTTGCCACGTGATATTACCTTGTTGGACAGTTTAAATTTCAAATAATTTTCCCATCCAATTGACACATGAAAACAATGCAAGTGTCAAACAACGTGTCAAAAATCAGTATACAAATAGCAAAGTTCAATCGATAAGGACCTTACCACATGTACACTATGGTGTACACTTTAGTTTACACTTTGCCATGCGACATTACCTTGTTGGACTATTTAAATTTCAAACAGTTTTCCCATCCAATTGACATTTGACAACAATGGAAGTGTCAAACAACATGTCAAAAATTTGTGTCCAAATAGCAAAATTCAATCGGTAAAAACCTCGCTACAGTTACATTACTTTATAATCTATAGTTTATACTTTACCACGTGACATTACCCTGTTGGATAACTTAAATTTCAAATAATTTTCCCATCCAATTGACACTTGACAACAATGCTAGTGTCAAACAACGTGTCGAAATCAGAGTACAAACAGCAAAGTTCAATCGGTAAGAACCTTGCTACAGGTACACTATGGTGTACACTTTATTTTACACTTTGCCATGCGAATTTACTCTGTTGGACAGTTTAAACTTCAAATAGTTTTCTCATCCAATTGACACTTTACAACAATACAAGTGTCAAACAACATGTCAAAAATCTGTGTACAAATAGCAAAGTTCAATCGGTAAGAACCTTGCTACATGTACACTACGTGTACACTTTTCCACATGTCATAACCCCGTTGGACTGTTTAAATTTCAAACATTTTCCCATCCAATTAACCCTTAACAATAATGCAAGTATCAAACAACGTGTTGAAAATTAGTGTATAAATAGCAAAGTTTAATCGGTAAGGACCTTTCTATATGTACACTACGGTGTACACTTTAGTTTACACTTTACCACGTAACACTACCCTATTGGACAGTTTAAATTTCAAATAGTTCTCCCATCCAATTGACACTTGACAACATTGCAAGTGTCAAATAACGTGTCAAAAATCGGTGTACAAATAGCAACTTTAATCGGTAAGAACCTTGCTACATGTATACTATGGTGTACACTTTAATTTACACTTTTTCACATGACATTACCCTTTTAGACAGTTTAAATTTCAAACAGTTTTCCCATCCAATTGACACTTAACAACAATGCAGGTGTCAAACAACATGTCAAAAATCAGTTTAGAAATAACAAAGTTCAATCGGTAAGGACCTTGCTACATGTACACTATGGTGTGTACTTTAATTTACACTTTGCCACATGTCATTACCCCATTGGACAGTTTAAATTTCAAACAATTTTCGCATCTAATTGACACTTGACAACAATGCAGGGCTCAAACAACGTGTCGAAAATCAGTTTACAAATAGCAAAGTTCAATCGGTAAGAACCTTACTACATGTACACTATAGTGTACACTTTAGTTTACACTTTGCCACGTGATATTATCCTATTGGACAGTTTAAATTTCAAACAGTTTTCCATCCAATTGACACTTGACAACAATGCAGTGTCAAACAACATGTCAAAAATAAGTGTACAAATAGTAAAGTTCAATCGGTATGAACTCTGCTACATGTACACTATGGTGTACACTTGGGTTTACAATTTGCCACGTGACATTATGCTCTTGGACAGTTTAAATTTCAAACTATTTTTCCTTTCAATTGACACTTGACAACAATGCAAATGTCAAACAACGTGTCAAAAATCAGTGTACAAATAGCAAAATTCAATCGGTAAGAATCTCGCTACAATTATATTACATTATAATCTTTAGTTTATGCTTTCCCACGTGACATTACCCTGTTGGACAGTTTAAATTTCAAACAGTTTCCCCATCCAATTGACACTTGACAACAATGCAAGTGTCAAACAACGTGTCAAAAATCAGTGTACAAATAGCAAAATTCAATCGATAAGAACCCTGCAACAATTACATTACATTATAATCTTTAGTTTATACTTTGCCATGTGACATTACCTTGTTGGACAGTTTAAATTTCAAAAAGTTTTCCCATCCAATTGACACTTGGCAACAATACAAATATCAAACAATGTGTCCAAAATCTGTGTACAAATAGCAAAGTTCAATTGATTAGAACCTTGCTACATGTACACTATGGTGTACATTTTAGTTTACACTTTACCACATGTCACTACCCCGTTGGACAATTTAAATTTCAAACAGTTTTCCATCCAATTGACACTTGACAACAATGTAGGTGTCAAAAATCAATTTACAAATAGCAAAGTTCAATCGGTAAGAACCTTGCTACACGTACACTATGGTATACACTTTATTTTACACTTTGTTACATGACATTACGCTGTTGGACAGTTTAAATTTCAAACAATTCTCCCATCCAATTGACACTTGACAACAATGCATGTGTCAAACAACGTGACAAAAATTTGTTTACAAATAGTAAAGTTCAATCGGTAAGGACCTTGCAACATGTACACGATGGTGTACACTTCAGTTTACACTTTGCCACGCGACATTATCCTATCGGATAGCTTAAATTTCAAACAGCTTTCGCATCCAATATATACTTGACAACAATACAAGTGTCAAACAACGTGTCAAAAATCAATGTACAAATAGCAAAGTTCAATCGGAAAGAACCTTGCAATATGTACAATATGGTATATACTTTAGTTTACACATTGCCACGTGACATTACCCCGTTGGACAGTTTAGATTTCAAATAGTTCTTCCATTCAATTGACACTTGACAACAATGCAAGTGTCAAAAATCAGTTTAGAAATAGCAAAGTTCAATCGATAAGGACCTTGCTACATGTACACTATGGTGTATACTTTAGTTTACACTTTACCACAAGATATTTTCGTGTTGGACAATTTAAATTTCAAACAATTTTCCCATTGGATTGACACTTGACAACAATGTAGGTGTTAAACAACGTGTCAAAAATCAGTGTACAAATAATAAAATTCAATCCGTAAGAACCCTGCTACATGTACACTATGGTGTATACTTGAGTTTACAATTTGCCACGTGACATTACTCTCTTGGATAGTTTAAATTTCAAACTATTTTTCCATCCAATTGACATTTGACAACAATGCAAGAGCCAAACAACGTATCAAAAATTAGTGTACAAATAGCAAAATTCAATCGGTAAGAACCTCGCTACAATTACATTACATTATAATATTTAGTTTATGCTTTATCACATGACATTAACCTGTTGGACAGTTTAAATTTCAAACAGTTTTCCCATCAAATTGACAGTTAACAACAATGCAAGTGTCAAACAATGTGTCAAAAATCAGTGTACGAATAGTAAAATTCAATCGGTAAGAACCCCGCTATAATTATATTACATTATAATCTTTAGTTTATACTTTTCCACGTGACATTACCCTATTGGACAATTTAAATTTCAAATAGTTTTCCCATCTAATTGACACTTGACAACAATGCAGATGTCAAACAACGTGTCCAAAATCAGTGTACAAATAGCAAAGTTCAATTGATTAAAACCTTGCTACTTGTACATTATGGTGTGCACTTTAGTGTACACTTTGCCACATGTCATTACCCCGTTGGACAGCTTAAATTTCAAACAATTTTCCCATCCAATTGACACTTGACAATAAAGCAGGTGTCAAACAACGTTTCGAAAATCAGTTTATGAATAGCAAAGTTCAATCGGTAAGAAGCTTGCTACATGTACACTATGGTGTACACTTTGCCATGTTACATTACCCTGTTGGACAGTTTAAATTTCAAACAGTTTTCTCATCCAATTGACACTTGACAACAATGCAGATGTCAAAAATCAATGTACAAAGAGCAAAGCTCAATCGGTAAGGACCTTGCAACATGTACACGATGGTGTACACTTTAGTTTACACTTTGCCACGCTATATTATCTTGTTGGATAGTATAAATTTCAAACAGTTTTTCCATCCAATTGATACATAACAACAATACAAGTGTTAAACAATGTGTCAAAAATTAGTGTACAAATAGCAAAGTTCAATCGGAAAGAACCTTGCTATATGTACACTATGGTGTACACTTTAGTTTACATATTGCCATGTGACATTATCCTGTTGAACAGTTTAAATTTCAAACAGTTCTTCCATTCAATTGACACTTGACAACAATGTAAGTGTCAAACAATGTGTCAAAAATCAGTTTAGAAATAGCAAAGTTCAATCGATAAGGACTTTTCTACGTGTACACTATGGTGTATACTTTAGTTTACACTTCTCCACGTGACATTACCCTGTTGAACAATTTAAATTTCAAGAAGTTTTCTCATCTGATTGACACTTGACAACAATACAAGTGTTAAACAACGTGCCAAAAATTTTTGTATAAATAGCAAAGTTCAACACGTAAGAACTCTGCTACAGGTACACTATGGTGTACAGTTTAGTTTACAATTTGGCAGGTGACATTACGCTCTTGGACAGTTTAAATTTCAAACCATTTTTCCATCCAATTGACACTTGAGAACAATGCAAGTGTCAAACAACGTGTCAAAAATTAGTGTACAAATAGCAAAATTCAATCGGTAAGAACCTTGCAACATGTACGCTATGGTGTACACTTTAGTTTACACTTTGCCACATGTCATTTCTCTGTTGGACAGTTTAAATTTCAAACAGTTTTCTCATCCAATTGACACTTGACAACAATTCAAGTGTCAAACAACGTGTCAAAAATCAGTTTACAAGTAACAAAGTTTAATCAATAAGGACCTTGCTACAATTACATGACAGTATAATCTTTAGTTTATACTTTGCCACGTGACATTACCCGGTTGGACAGTTTAAATTTCAAATAGTTCTTCCATCCAATTGATACTTGACAACAATGCAAATGTCAAACAATTTGTCAAAAATTAGTTTAGAAACAACAAAGTTCAATTGATAAGGAGCTTGCTACATGTACACTATGGTGTATACTTTAGTTTACACTTTGCCACGTGACATTACCCTGTTGGAAAATTTAAATTTCAAGCAGTTTTCCCATCTGATTGACACTTGACAACAATGCAGGTGTCAAACAACATGTCAAAAATCAGTGTACAAATAGCAAAGTTCAATCGGTAAGAACCCTTTTACAGGTACACTATGGTGTACACTTTAGTTTACAATTTGCCACGTGACATTACGCTTTTGGACAGTTTAAATTTCAAACTATTTTCCCATCCAATTGACACTTGAAAACAATGTAAGTGTCAAACAACGTGTCAAAAATCAGTGTACAAATAGCAAAATTCAATCGGTAAGAACCTTGCGACATGTACGCTATGGTGTACACTTTAGTTTACACTTTGCCACATGTCATTCCCCTCTTGGACAGTTTAAATTTCAAGCAGTTTTCTCTCCCAATTGACATATGACAACAATGCAAGTTCAAACAACATGTCAAAAATCAGTGTACAAATAGCAAAATTCAATCGGTAAGAACCCAGCTACAATTACATTACAGTATAATCTTTAGTTTATACTTTGCCACGTGACATTACCCTGTTTGACAGTTTAAGTTTCAAATAGTTTTTCCATCCAATTGACACTTGTAAACAATGTAAGCTTCAAATAACGTGTCAAAAATTAGTGTACAAATAGCGAAGTTCAATCGGTAAGGACCATGTCACATGTACAATATGGTGCAAACTTAAATTTACACTTTACCACGCGACATTACCCTGATGACAGTTTAAATTTCAAACAGTTTTCCCCACCCAATTGACAATTGACAACAATACAAGTGTTAAACAACGTGTTGAAAATCAGTGCACAAATAGGAAAATTCAATCGGTAAGAACCCCTCTACAATTACACTATCGTATACACTTTAGTTTATACTTTTTCACGTGACATTACTCTGTTGAACAGTTTAAATTTCAAATAATTTTTCCATCCAATTGACACTTGACAACAATGCAAATGTCAAACAACATGTCTAAAATCAGTGTACAAATAGCAAAGTTCAATCGGTAAGAACCTTCTTAAATGTACACTATGGTATACACTTTAGTTTACACTTTGCCGCGGGGCATTACAATATTGGACAGTTTAAATTTCAAACATTTTTTCCATCCATTTAACACTTGACAACAATGCAAGTGTCAAACAACGTGTTGAAAATCAGTGTACAAATAGCAAAGTTCAATAGGTAAGGACCTTGCCACATGTACACTATGGTGCACACTTGAGTTTACAATTTGCCACGTGACATTACCCTATTGGACAGTTTAAATTTTAAACAGTTTTCCAACCCAATTGACCCTTGACAAAAATACAAGTGTCAAACAACGTGTCGAAAATCAGTGTACAAATAACAAAGTTCAATTGGTAAGGAACATGCTATATGTACTATATGGTGTACACTTTAGTTTACACTTTGTCACATAGCATTACCCTGTTGGACAATTTAAATTTCAAACAGTTTTCACATCCAAATGACACTTGAAAACAATGCAAGGGTCAAATAATGTGTCGAAAATCAGTGTACAAATAGCAAAGTTCAATTGGTAAGAACCTTGCCACATGTACATTATGGTGTACACTTTACTTTACACTTTGCGATGTAACACTACCCTGCTGGACTGTTTAAATTTCAAACAGTTTTTCCATCCAATTAACACTTGACAACAATGCAAATGAAATATAACGTGTCAAAAATCAGTATACAAATAGCAAAGTTCAATCGGTAAGAACTTTGCTACATGTACACTATGGTGTGCCCTTTAGTTTACACCTAGTCACATGATATTACCCAGTTGGATAGTTTAAATTTCAAACCGTTTTCCCATCAAATTGACATTTGACAAATGTGAAAGTGTCAAACAACTAGTCAAAAATTAGTGTACAAATAGTAAAGTTCAATGGGTAAGAACTTTGCTACATGTACACTATAGGGTATACTTTAGTTTACACTTTGCCACGTGACATTACCCTATTAGACAGTTTAGATTTCAAATAATTTTTCCATCCAATTGACACTTAAAAATAATGCAAGTGTCAAACAACGTGTCAAAAATTGGTGTAAAAATAGTAAAGTTCAATCGGTAATAACCTTCCTACATGTACACTATGGTGTAAACTTTAGTTTACACTTTGCCACGTGACATTACCCAATTGAACAATTTAAATTTCAAGTAGCTTTCCCATCCAATTGACACTTGACAATAATGCAAGTGTCAAACAACATGTTGTAAATCAGTGTACAAATATCAAAGTTCAATCGGTAAGGACCTTGCTACATGTACACTATGGTGTACACTTTAATTTACACTTTGCTATGTGACATTACCAAGTTGGACAGTTTAAATTTCAAACATTTTTCCCATTCAATTGACTCTTGAAAACAATGCAAGGATCAAATAACGTGTCGAAAATCAGTGTACAAATAGCAAAGTTCATTCGGTAAGGACCTTGCCACATGTACATTATGGTGTACACTTTAGTTTACACTTTGCGACGTAACACTACCCTGCTGGACTATTTAAATTTCAAACAATTTTTTCATCCAATTGATACTTGACAACAATGTAAGTGTCAAATAACGTGTCAAAAATCAGTGTACAAATAGCAAAATTCAATCGATAAGAAACTTCCTAAATGTACACTATGGTGTACATTTTAGTTTACACTTTGCTGCGAGATATTACTCTTTTGGATAGTTTAAATTTCAAATAATTTTCCCATCCGTTTGACACTTGACAACAATGCAAATGTCAAACAACGTGTCGAAAATCAGTGTACAAAATAGCTAAGTTCAATTGGTAAGGATCTTGCCACATGTACACTATGGTGTACACTTGAGTTTACAATTTGCCACGTGAAATTACCCTGTTGGATAGTTTAAATTTCAAACAGTTTTTCCACCCCATTGACCCTTGACAACAATATAAGTGTCGGACAACGTGTCAAAAATCAGTGTACAAATAGCAAAGTTTAGTTGATAAGGACCATGCTATATGTACACTATGGTGGACACTTTAGTTTAGACTTTGCCACGTGACATTACCTTGTTGGACAGTTTAAATTTCAAACAGTTTTTCCATCCAATTGATACTTGAAAAAAATACAAGGGTCAAATAACGTGTCGAAAATCAGGGTACAAATAGCAAAGTTCAATCGGTAAGGACCTTGCCACATGTACACGGCGGTGTACACTTTAGTTTATACTTTGCGACGTAACACTACCCTGCTGGACTATTTAAATTTCAAATAGTTTTTCCATCCAATTGACATTTGACAATAATGCAAGTGTCAAACAACGTGTTGAAAATCAGTGTACAAATATCAAAGTTCAATCGGTAAGGATCTTGCTACATGTACACTATGGTGTACACTTTAGTTTAGACTTTGCTACGTGACATTACCATGTTGGACAATTTAAATTTCAAACAGTTTTTCAATCCAATTGACACTTGACAACAATGCAAGTGTCAAATAACGTGTCAAAAATCAGTGTACAAATAGCAAAGTTCAATCGGTAAGAACCTTGCTACATGTACACTGTGGTGTACACTTTAATTTACATGTTGCCACGTGACATTACCCTGTTGGATAGTTTAAATTTTAAATAATTTTCCCATCTAATTAACACTTGACAACAATGCAGGTGTTAAACAACGTGTCAAAAAGCAGTGTACAAATAGCAAGGTTCAATCAGTAAGAACCCAGCTACATGTACACTAGGGTGTACACTTTAGTTTACACTTTGCCACGTGACATTACCCTATTGGACAGTTTAAATTTCAAATAGTTTTCCCACCCAATTAACACTTGACAACAATGAAAGTGTCAAATAACATGTCAAAAATTAGTTTAAAAATTGCATAGTTCAATCGGTAAGGACCTTGCTACATGTACACTATTGTGTACACTTTAGTTTAAACTTTGCCATGTGACATTACCATATTGGAAAGTTTAAATTTCAAGGGATTTTCCCATCCAGTTGACACTTGACAACATTGCAAGTGTCAAACAACATGTCGAAAATCAGTGTACAAATAGCAACGTTCAATCGGTAAGAACCTTGCTACAAGTACGCTATGGCGTATACTTCAGTTTACACATTGCCACGTGACATTACCCTGTTAGACAGTTTAAATTTCAAATAGTTTTTCCATCCAATTGAGACTTGACAACAATGCTGGTGTTAAACAATGTGTAAAAAATCAAATTAGAAATAGCAACGTTCAATCGGCAAGGACCTTGCTACATGTGCACTATGGTGTATACTTTTGTTTACAATTTACCACGTGACATTACCCTGTTGGAAAGTTTAAATTTCAAATAGTTTTCCCATCAATTGACACTTCACAATAATGCAAGTGTAAAACAACGTGTCAAAAATCAGTGTACAAATAGGAATGTTCAATCGGTGAGGACCTTGCTACATGTATACTATGGTGTACAGTTTAGTTTACACTTTCCCACGTGACATTACCCTGTTGGATAGTTTAAATTTCAAACAGTTTTTCCATCCAATTAACACTTGACAACAATGCAAGTGTTAAACAACGTGTCAAAAATCAGTGTACAAATAGCAAAGTTCAATCAATAAGAACCCAGCTACATGTACACTATGGTGTACACTTTAGTTTACACTTTGCCACGAGACATTACCCTATTGGACAGTTTAAATTTCAAATAGTTTTCCCGACCAATTGACACTTGACAACAATGCAAATATCAAACAACGTGCCAAAAATTAGTTTAATTATAGTAAAGTTCAATTGGTAAGGACCTTGCTACATGTACACTATTGTGTACACTTTAGTTTAAACTTTGCCATGTGACATTACCCTGTTGGACAGTTTAAATTTCAAACGGTTTTCCCATCCAATTGATACTTGACAACATTGCAAGTGTCAAACAGCGTGTCGAAAATCAGTGTATGAATAGCAAAGTTCAATCGGTAAGAACCTTGCTACATATAGGCTATGGTATATACTTCAGTTTACACATTGTCACGTGGCATTACCTTGTTAGACAGTTTAAATTTCAAGCAGTTTTCCCATCCAATTGAGACTTGACAGCATTGCAGGTGTCAAACAACGTGTCAAAAACCAGATTAGAAATAGCAACGTTCAATCGGTAAGGACCTTACTACACGTACACTATAGTGTATACTTTAGTTTACAATTTGCCATGTGACATTACCATGTTGAACAGTTTAAATTGCAAATAGTTTTCCCATCCAATTGATACTTGACAATAATACAGATGTTAGTGTCCAAATAGCAAAGTTCAATCGTTAAGAACCCTGCTACACGTACACTATGGTGCACATGTTAGTTACACTTTGCCACATGTCATAACCCCGTTGGACAGTTTAAATTTCAAATGGCCTTCCCATCCAATTGACACTTGACAACAATGCAAGTGTCAAACAACGTGTCGAAAATTAGTGCACAAAAAAGTAAAGTTCAATCGATAAGAACTTTGCTACATGTACACTATGGTGAACACTTCAGTTTACACAATGCCACGTGACATTACCCTGTTGGACAGTTTAAATTTTAAACAATTTTTCCATCCAATTGACACTAGACAACAATCTAAGTGTCAAACAACGTGTCAAACATCGGTGTACAAATAGTAAAGTTCAATCGGTAAGAACCTTGCTACATGTACACTATGGTGTACACTTTAGTTTATACTTTACCACTTGACATTACCCTGTTGTATAGTTTAAATTTCAAATAGTTTTCTCATCCAATTGACACTTGACAACATTACAAGTGTCAAACAACGTGTCCAAAATCAGTGTACAAATAGCAAAGTTCAATCGGTAAGAACATTGTCACATGTACACTATGGTGTACACCTAAGTTTACAATTTACCACGTGACATTACCTTGTTAGACAGTTTAAATTTCAACCATCCAATTGAAACTTAACAATGCAAGTGTCAAACAACGTGTCAAAAATCAGTGTACAAATAGCAAAGTTCAATCGGTAAGAACCTTCCTAAATGTACACTATGGTGTCCACTTTAGTTTACACTTTGCCGCGGGACATTACTCTTTTGGACAGTTTAAATTTCAAACAGTTTTTCCACCCAATTGACCTTTGACAACAATACGAGTGACGAACAACGTGTTGAAAATAAGTATACAAATAGCAAAGATCAATCGGCAAGGACCATGCTATATGTGCACTATGATGTACACTTTAGTTTACACTTTGCCACGTGGCATTACCCTATTGGACAGTTTAAATCTCAAACAGTTTTCCTATCCAATTGACACTTGAAAATAATGCAAGTGTCGAACAATGTGTCGAAAATTAGTGTACAAATAGCAAAGTTCAATCGGTAAGGACTTTGCCACTTGTACACTATCGTGTACACTTTGGTTTACTCTTTGCCATGCGACATTACCCTGTTGGATAGTTTAAATTTCAAACAGTTTTCCCATCCAATTGAGACTTGACAACAATGCAGGTGTCAAACAACGTCTCAAAAATCATATTAGAAATAGCAACGTTCAATCAGTAAGGACCTTGCTACATGTACACTATGGTGTATACTTTAGTTTACAATTTGCCACATGACATTACCCCATTGAACAGTTTAAATTTCAAACAGTTTTTCCATCCAATTGACACTTGACAACAATGCATATGTTAAACAACATGTTAAAAATCAGTGTACAAATAGCAAAGTTCAATCGATAAGAACCCTGCTACACGTACACTATGGTGCACACTTTAGTTACACTTTGCCACATGTCATAACCCCATTGGACAGTTTAAATTTCAAAGGGTTTCCCATCCAATTGGCTCTTGACAACAATGCAAGTGTCAAACAACGTGTTGAAAATCAGTGTACAAATAACAAAGTTCAATCGGTAAGGACCTTACCACATGTACACTATGGTGTCCATTTAAGTTTACAATTTGCCACGTGACTTTACCCTATTGGACAGTTTAAATTTCAAACAGTTTTCCCACCCAATTGACCTTTGACAACAATGCAAGTGCCAAACAACGTGTCGAAAATTAGTGTACAAATAGCAAAGTTCAATCGACAAGGACCATGCTATATGTACACTATGGTGTACACTTTAGTTTACACTTTGCCACGTGGCATTACCCTATTGGACAGTATAAATTTCAAACAGTTTTCCTATCCAATTGACGCTTGTAAATAATGCAAGTGTCAAACAACGTGTAGAAAATCAGTGTATAAATAGCAAAGTCCAATCGGTAAGGACTTTACCACATGTACACTATCATGTACACTTTAGTTTATACTTTGCCACGTGACATTACCCTGTTGGACAGTTTAAATTTCAAATAGTTTTCCCATCTAATTGAGACTTGAAAACAATGCACGTGTCAAACAACGTGTCAAAAATTAGATTAGAAATAGCAACATTAAATCGGTAAGAACTTTGCTACATGTACACTATATAGTACACTTTAGTTTAAACTTAGCCACATGACATTACCGTGTTGGATAATTTAAGTTTTAAACAGTTTTCCCATATAATTGTGACTTGACAACAAAGCAAGTGACAAACAACGTGTCAAAAATCAGTGTACAAATAGCAAAGTCCAATCGGTAAGAACACTGCTACACATACACTATGGTGCACACTTTAGTTATACTTTGCCACATGTCATAACCCCGTTGGACAGTTTAAATTTCAAATGAATTTCCCATCCAATTGATACTTGACAACAATCTAAGTGTCAAACACCGTGTCGAAAATCAGTGTACAAAAAAGCAAAGTTCAATCGGTAAGAACTTTGCTACATGTACACTATGGTGTACACTTCAGTTTACACATTGTCACGTGACATTACCCTGTTGGACAATTTAAATTTCAAACAATTTTTCCATCCAATTGACACTAGACAACAATGCTAGTGTCAAACAACGTGTCGAAATCAGAGTACAATTAGCATAATTCAATCGGTAAGAACCTTGCTACATGTACACTATGGTGTACACGTTAGTTTACACTTTGCCACGCGAATTTACTCTTTTGGACATTTTAAATTTCAAACAGTTTTTCCATCCAATTGACACTTTACAACAATGCAAGTGTCAAACAACATGTCAAAAATCTGTGTACAAGTAGCAAAGTTCAATCAGTAAGAACATTGCTACATGTACAATACGGTGTACACTTTAGTATACACTTTTCCACATGTCATAACCCCGTTGGATAGTTCAAATTTCAAACATTTTTCCCATCCAATTGACACTTGACAATAATGCAAGTGTCAAACAACGTGTTGAAAATCAGTGTACAAATAGCAAAGTTCAATCGGTAAGGATCTTTCTACATGTACACTATGGTGTACACTTTAGTTTACACTTTGCCACGTGACATTACCCTGTTGGACAGTTTAAATTTTAAATAATTTTTCCATCCAATTGACACTTGACAACTATGCAAGCGTCAAATAACGTGTCAAAATCGGTGTACAAATAGCAAAGTTCAATCGGTAAGAACATTTCTACATGTACACTATGGTGTGCACTTTAATTTACACTTTGCCACATGACATTACCCCGTTGGACAGTTTAAATTTCAAATAGTTTTCCCATCCAAATGACACTCGACAACAATGCAGGTGTCAAACAACGAGTCAAAAATCAGTTTGGAAAAAGCAAAGTTCAATCGGTAAGAACCCTGCTACATGTACACTATGGTGTACACTTTAGTTTACACTTTGCCACGTGACATTACCCTGTTGGATAATTTAAATTTCAAACAAATTTTCCATCCAATTGATATTTGACAAAAATGCAAGTGTCAAACAACGTGTCAAAAATCAGTTTACAAATAGTAAAGTTCATTCGGTAAGGACCTTACTACATGTACATTATGGTGTACACTTTAGTTTACACTTTGTCACGTGACTTTACCCTGATGGACAGTTTAGATTTCAAACTGCTTTCCCATCCAATTGACACTTGACAACAATACAAGTTTCAAACAACGTGTCAAAAATCAGTTTACAAATAACAACGTTCAATCGGTAAGAACCTTGCAACATGTACACTATGGTGTACACTTTAGTTTACAGTCAGCCATAGGACATTACCCTGTTGGACAGTTTAAGTTTCAAACAGTTTTCCCGTCTAATTGTGACTTGACAACAAAGCAAGTAACAAACAACGTGTCGAAAATCAGTGTACAAATAGCAAAGTTCAAATGGTAATAACCTTGCTACATGTACAGTATGGTGTACAGTTTAGTTTACAGTTTGCCACATGACATTTCCCAGTTGGACAGTTTAAATTTCATACAGTTTTCCCATCCAATTTACACTTGACAATAATGCAAGTGTCAAACAATGCGTCGAAACTCAGTGTACAAATAGCAAAGTTCAATCGGTAAGGACCTTGCAACATGTACACGATGGTGTACACATTAGTTTACACTTTGCCACACCACATTACCCTGTTGTATAGTTTAAATTTCAAACAACTTTCCCATAAAAGTGATACTTGACAACAATACAATTGTCAAATAACGTGTCAAAAATCAGTGTACAAATAGCAAAGTTCAATCGGAAAGAACCTTGTTATATGTACACTATAGTATACACTTTAGTGTACACATTGCCACATGTCATTACCCCGTTGAACAGTTTAAATTTCAAATAGTTTTCCCGTCCAATTGACACTTGACAACAATGCAGGTGTTAAAGAATGTGTCAAAAATTAGTTTAGAAATAGCAAAGTTCAATCGATAAGGGCCTTGTTACAAGTACACTATGGTGTATACTTTAGTTTACACTTTGCTACATGACATTACCCTATTGGGCAGTTTAAATTTCAAACAATTTTTCAATCCCATTGACACTTGACAACAATGTAGGTGTTAAACAACGTGTCAAAAATTAGTGTAAAAATAGCAAGGTTCAATCGGTAAGAACCCTGCTACATGCGCACTATGGTGTACACTTTAGTTTACACTTTGCCATGTGACATTACCTTGTTGGACAGTTTAAATTTCAAACAGTTTTTCCATCCAATTGACACTTGACAACAATGCAAGTGTCAAACAACATGTCAAAAATTAGTGCACAAATAGCAAAATTCAATCAGTAAGAACCCCGCTACAATTACAATACATTATAATCTTTAGTTTATGCTTTGCCACATGACATTACCCTGTTGGACAGTTTCAGTTTCAAATAGTTTTCCCATCTAATTGAGACTTGACAACAATGCAGGTGTCAAACAACGTGTCAAAAATCAGATTAGAAATAGCAACGTTCAATCGGTAAGGACCTTGCTACACGTACACTATGGTGTATTTTTTAGTTTATAATTTGCCACGTGACATTACCCTGTTAGAAAGTTAAAATTTTAGATAGTTTTCCCATCCAATTGACACTTGACAACAATGCAAGTGTCAAACAACGTGTCCGAAATAAGTGTACAAATAGCAAAGTTCAATTGATAAGAACCTTGCTACTTGTATACTATGGCGTACACTTTAGTTTTCACTTTACCACATGTCATTACCCTGTTGGACAGTTTAAATTTCAAACAGTTTTTCCATTCAATTGACACTTGACGACAATGCAGGTGTCAAACAACGTGTCGAAAATCAGTGTACAAATAGCAAAGTTCAATCGTCAAGAACCTTGCTACATGTATACTATGGTGTACACTTTAGTTTACACTTTACCACGTGATATTACCCTGTTGGACAGTTTAATTTTCAAACAGTTTTTCCATCCAATTGACACTTGATAACAATGCAGGCATCAAACAACGTGTCAAAAATCAGTGTACAAATAGCAAAGTTCAATTGGTAGGGACCTTGCAACATGTACATGATGGTGTACACATTAGTTTACACTTTGCCACGCGATATTATCCTGTTGGATAGTTTAAATTTCAAAAATCTTTCCCATCCAATTGATACTTGACAATAATACTACTTGACAATAATACAAGGGTCAAATAACGTGTAAAAAATAAGAATACAAATAGCAAAGTTCAATCGAAAATAACCCTGCTATATGTACACTATGGTGTACACTTTAGTTTACACATTGCCACGTGACATTATCCTATTGGACAGTTTAAATTTCAAACTATTTTCCCATCCAATTAACACTAGGCAACAATGCAGGTGTCAAACAACGTTACAAAAATCAGTTTAGAAATAGTAAAGTTCAATCGATAAGGACCTTGCTATATGTACACTATGGTGTATACTTTAGTTTACACATTGTCACGTGACATTACCCTGTTGGACAATTTAAATTTCAAACAATTTTCCCATCTAATTTACACTTGATAAAAATGCAGGTGTTAAACAACGTATCAAAAATCTGTGTACAAATAGCAAAGTTCAATCGGTAAGAACACTGCTACATGTACGCTAAAGTGTACACTTAGTCATGTGACATTACACTGTCGAACAATTTAAATTTCAAATAGCTTTCCCATCCAATTAACACTTGATAACAATGCAGGTGTTAAACAACGTGTTAAAAATTAGTGTACAAAGAGCAAAGTTCAATAAGTAAGAACCTTGTTACAAGTACACTATGGCGTACACTTCAGCTTACACATTGCCACGTGACATTACCCTGTTGGACAGTTTAAATTTCAAACAATTTTTCCATCCAATTGAGACTTGACAACAATGCAGGTGTCAAACAACTTGTCAAAAATCAGATTAGAAATAGCAACGTTTAATCGATAAGGTCCTTGTTACACGTACACTATGGTGTATACTTTAGTTTACAATTTGCCATGTGACATTACCCTGTTGGAAAGTTTAAATTTCAAATAGTTTTCCCATCACTTGACACTTTACAACAATGCAAGTGTAAAACAACGTGTCAAAAATCAGTATACAAATAGCAATGTTCAATCGGTAAGGGCCTTGCTACATGTATACTATGGTGTACGATTTAGTTTACACTTTCCCACGTGACATTACCCTACTGGACAGTTTAGATTTCAAACAGTTTTCCCATCCAATTAACACTTGACAACAATGCAGGCATTAAACAACGTGTCAAAAATCAGTGTACAAATAGCAAAGTTCAATCAGTAAGAACCCAGCTACATGTACACTATGGTGTACACTTTAGTTTACACTTTGACACGTGATATTACCCTATTGGACAGATTAAATTTCAAATAGATTTCCCAACCAATTGACGCTTGACAACAATGCAAATGTCAAACAACGTGTCAAAAATTAGTTTAAATATAACAAAGTTCAATTGGTAAGGACCTTGCTACATGTACACTATTGTGTACACCTTAGTTTAAATTTTGCCACGTAACATTACCCTGTTGAATAGTTTAAATTTCAAACGGTTTTCCCATCCAATTGACACTTGACAACATTGCAAGTGTCAAACAACGTATCGAAAATCAGTGTACAAATAGCAAAGTTCAATCGGTAAGAACCTTGCAACATGTACACTTCAGTTTACACATTGCCACGTAACATTACCCTGTTGGACAGTTTAAATTTCAAATAGTTTTCCCATCCAATTGAGACTTGACAACAATACAGGTGTCAAACAACGTGTCAAAAATCAGATTAGAAATAGTAACGTTCAATCGATAAGGACCTTGCTACACGTACACTGTGGTGTATGCTTTAATTTACAATTTGCCACGCAACATTACCCTGTTGAATAGTTTAAATTTCAAATAGTTTTCCCATCCAATTGACACTTGATAACGATGTAGGTGTTAAACAATGTGTCAAAAATCAGTGTATAAATAGCAAAGTTCAATCAATAAGAACCTTGCTACACGTACACTATGGTGCACAATTTAGTTACACTTTGCAACATGTCAGAACCCCGTTGGACAGTTTAAATTTCAAATGGGTTTTCCATCCAATTGACACTTAACAACAATGCAAGTGTCAAACGTGTCCAAAATTAGTGTACAAAAAAGTAAAGTTCAATCGGTAAGAATTTTTCTGCATGTACACTATGGTGTACACTTCAGTTTACACTTTGCCACGTGAAGTTACCCTGTTGGACAATTTAAATTTCAAACTATTTTCCCATGCAATTGACACTTAACAATGCAAGTGTCAAACAACGTGGCAAAAATCAGTGTACAAGCAACAAAGTTCAATCGGTAAGAACCTTCCTAAATGTACACTATGGTGTCCAGTTTAGTTTACACTTTGCCGCGGGACATTACTCTGTTGGATATTTTAAATTTCAAATAGTTTTCCCATCCATTTGACACTTAACAACAATGCAAGTGTCAAACAACGTGTCAAAAATTAGTGTACGAATAACAAAGTTCAATCAGTAAGGACCTTGCCACATGTACACTATGGTATCCATTTGAGTTTACAATTTGCCAAGGGACATTACCCTATTGGACAGTTTAAATTTAAAAATGTTTTCCCACCAAATTGAACTTTGACAACAATGCAAGTGCCAAACAACGTGTCGAAAATCAGTGTACAAATAGTAAAGTTCAATCGACAAGGACCATGCTATATATACACTATGGTGTACACTTTAGTTTACACTTTACCACATGGCATTACCCTATTGGACAGTTTATGTAATACTCCGAAATTTTATGCTCGTTTAAATTTCTTTGGGATAGCGATTTAACTTTCAATACTATTTTTGGCCATAAGGTAAAAGGGGACACTACCTTTGTAGTGGTTAATGTTAGAGGTAGTTAATGAATGTAGGCATGAAGTGTCAAAGGTTGTGTATGTATGAAGTGATTATTAGTTAGTCGAAACTTAAGGCAAGTTTGGACTTGAATGAAGTGGATTATTTTGTTAGGACTTCAATTGACCAAATGATTAAATTATGTTACAATCTACAATTTTTGAATATGTAAGTTGGGTACAAGTTTAAATTTGGGGTACACTTTGTTAACAATGAAAGTTAGAGAGTTTAGATTATATTAGTTGAAAAGATAAGAGACTTCCTTTGTAAATATAGGTTTTGTCGCCACTTATTACCCTATAATCAACCCACTTGTTATCCATCATCACCATACACTTAGATAATAGACTAAACATGTGTAGAAACAAGAAAAAAAAAGGGAGAAAAGGAGGTGAGGCGGTGGAGAAGAAAAAAGGAAGAAAAAATATCAATCATTTATCCTTATCTTTATATATATATAAATACATCCATATCCGTTGCCACAGAGAGATTTCTTTCATTTTACAAAACACTTATACACTTAAAAAGAGAGCAAAAACCGAAAATAAGAAAGGAAAGGGAAGGAAGTAAGACTAGCACTTCCAATTTACATCTCAATCGAAGATCTTCAAGTTTTACGGTAAGATACCTTCCATGCTTAAGAGTTATGATTTTCATGATAATATTTATGCTTAAACTATGCATGAAAAACCACAATATGATTATGGTGGACAAGTCCACAAAGTTAGATATCTATTTATACCTTAGGACAAGTCCGAAGGGCACCGGCAAGCCGGAATGTGCAAGTATGGGTTTGATTGCATTCTTTTGTGTAGTATTATCATGATAAAAATCCAAGCATGGTATCTTGCTGAGTATTTCTTATACTCATAATATGTTATGCTAAATTTTCAGATCCATGATCGTTGGATTGATGAAAGTTAGTTGGCGAAATCGATGATGGATTAAGGACAAAGATGTTTTGTACCGAAAGTTTTCTTTTGTATGTTTTGCTCGATGACTGTTGTTCCATCTATCTTTCTTATGGTACTATGTAAAAATATGTACATGACATGATGTAATATGGTATTAATAGTAAATTTTGTAATTATATCTTTCATGTTATGTTAAGAGACGTTTTTATAGTTTATTTTCCTTACAAGTGATAAAAGGCAGAAACGGGACAGTTTCTAGAGTCAATTTCAAAATGATGTTTCTAACTCTATAAACGTTTATTTGAGACTCTAAAAATATGTCTGTTTTCCTCTTTGAGTTTTCTAAATATGGCCGAAGGAATCACTCAATTTCAATAGCTATGGCCTGAGTTATCAAGGTTTTAACGTCAAGAGGTCAATCTGGATTTCCTGTGTAATACTTCACTGTTTTCAGTAAAACCTCTATATCATATGATCTTGGAAAATTTTCATATTTTAACCTAGAAAACTACTTGAAATTATCTTTCTAATGCCACAAATTTCATGTAAAACGGAGTTGGGATGAATTTTATAAAAATTGTTAAACTTGCTGCCCCAACTAACCTTGATAGTGCCGAGGCCGCATATGTAAAGTGTAGTTTCATGTTGACATGCACTTTTACCGGCCATCAAATTTTATAAGAATTGTTTTACCAAATTGAAAAAATAAATTTCTAACATGTAATACTTCTATTTAAGAGTATTTACATGTACCAAAGGCAGAAGTCATTATGTTTAGTACGTGACCCTCGAAGCTTAAGTTCGGGGTGTCACAGTTTAAATTTCAAACAGTTTTTCTATCCAATTGACACGTGAAAATAATGCAAGTGTCAAACAACGTGTCGAAAATCAGTGTACAAATAGCAAAGCTCAATTGGTAAGGACTTTGCTACATGTACACTATCGTGTACACTTTAGTTTATACTTTGCCATGCGACATTACCTTGTTGGACAGTTTAAATTTCAAATAGTTTCCCATCCAATTGACATTTGACAACAATGCACGTGTAAAACAACGTGTCAAAAATCTGCGAACAAATAGCAAAATTCAATCGGTTAGAACCTCGCTACAATTAAATTACATTACAATCTTTAGTTTATACTTTGCCACGTGACATTACCCTGTTGGACAGTTTAAATTTCAAACATTTTTCACATCCAATTGACACTTGACAACAATGCTAGTGTCAAACAACATGTCGAAATAAGAGTACAATTAGCAAAATTCGATCGGTAAGGACCATGCTATATGTACACTATAGTGTACACTTTAGTTTACACTTTGCCACGTGACATTGCCCTGTTGGACAGTTTAAATTTCAAACAATTTTTTTATCCAATTGACACTTGAAAAAAATGCAAGGGTCAAATAACGTGTCGAAAATCAGTGTACAAATAGCAAATTTCAATCGGTAAGGACCTTGCCACATGTACACGATGGTGTATACTTTAGTTTACACTTTGCGACGTAACACTACCCTGCTGAACTATTTAAATTTCAAACAGTTTTCCCATCCAATTGACACTTGACAACAATGCAAGTGTCATACAACGTGTCAAAAATCAGTATACAAATAGCAAAGTTCAATCGGTAAGAACCTTGCTATATGTACACTATGGTGAGCACTATAGTTTACACCTAGTCAAGTGATATTACTCTATTGGACAGTTTAAATTTCAAACCATTTTCCCATCCAATTGACACTTGACAGCAATGCAAGTGTCAAACAACGAGTCAAAAATCAGTGTACAAATAGTAAAGTTCAATGGGTAAGAACCTTGCCACATGTACATTATGGGGTACACTTTGGTTTACTCTTTGCCACGTGACATTACCCTGTTGGACAGTTTAAATTTCAAACAGTTTTCCCATCCAATTGACACTTGAAAATAATGTATGTGTCAAACAATGTGTCAAAAATTGGTGTACAAATAGTAAAATTCAATCGATAATAACCTTCCTACATGTACACTATGGTGTACAATTTAGTTTACAATTTGCCACGTGACATTACCTTGTTGAACAGTTTAAATTTCAAATAGCTTTCCCATCCAATTGACACTTGAAATAATGCAAGTGTCAAACAACGTGTCGAAAATAAGTATGCAAATATCAAAGTGAAATCGGTAAGGACCTTGCTAAATGTACACTATGGTATACACTTTGCTACGTGACATTATCATGTTGGACAGTTTAAATTTCAAATAGTTCAATCCAATTGACACTTGACAACAATGCAAGTGTCAAATAACGTGTCAAAAATCGGTGTACAAATAGCAAAGTTCAATCGGTAAGAACCTTGCTACATGTACACTATGGTGTGTACTTTAATTTACATGTTGCCACGTGACATTACCCTGCTGGACAGTTTAAATTTTAAATAGTTTTGCCATCCAATTAACACTTGACAACAATGTAGGTGTTGAACAACGTGTCAAAAAGCAGTGTACAAATAGCAAAGTTCAATCAGTAAGAACCCAGCTACATGTACACTATGGTGTACACTTTAGTTTACACTTTGCCACGTGACAATACCCTATTGGATAGTTTAAATTTCAAATAGTTTTCCCATCCAATTGACACTTGACAACAATGCAAGTGTCAAACTACGTGTCAAAAATTATTTAAAAAATAGCATAGTTCAATCGGTAAGGACCTTGCTACATGTACACTATTGTGTACACTTTATTTTAAACTTTGCCACGTGACATTACCTATTGGAAAGTTTAAATTTCAAGCAGGTTTCCCATCCAATTAATACTTGACAACATTACAAGTGTCAAACAACATGTTGAAAATTAGTGTACAAATAGTAAAGTTTAATCGGTAAGAACCTTGCTACAAGTACTCTACGACGTACACTTCAGTTTACACATTGTCACGTGACATTACCCTATTGGATAGTTTAAATTTCAAATAGTTTTACCATCCAATTGAGACTTGACAACAATGCAGGTATCAAACAATGTGTAAAAAATCAGATCAGAAATAGCAACGTTCAATCGGCATGGACCTTGCTACACGTACACTATGGTGCATACTTTAGTTTACAATTTTCCACGTGACATTACCCTATTGGAAAGTTTAAGTTTCAAATAGTTTTCCCATCAATTGACACTTCACAACAATGCAAGTGTAAAACAACGTGTCAAAAATCAGTGTACAAATAGCAATGCTCAATCGGTAAGGACCTTGCTACTTGTACACTATGGTGTACACTTTAATTTACATGTTGCCACGTGACATTACCTTGTTGGATAGTTTAAATTTTAAACAATTTTCCCATCCAATTAACACTTGATAACAATGTAGATTTTAAACAATGTGTTAAAAAGTAGTGTACAAATAGCAAAGTTCAATCAGTAAGAACCCAGCTACATGTACACTATGGTGTACACTTTACTTTACACTTTGCCACGTGACAATACCCTATTGGACATTTTAAATTTCAAATAGTTTTCCCGTCCAATTGACACTTGACAACAATGCAAGTGCCAAACTACGTGTCAAAAATTAGTTAAAAAATAGCATAGTTTAATCGGTAAGGACCTTGCTACATGTACACTATTTTGTACACTTTAGTTTAAACTTTGCCATGTGAAATTACCCTATCGGAAAGTTTAAATTTCAAGCAATTTTCCAATCCAATTGACACTTGAAAACATTGCAAATGTTAAACTACGTGTCAAAAATCAGTGTACAAATAGTAAAGTTCAATCGGTAAGAACCTTGCTACAAGTATGCTATGGCGTACACTTCAATTTACACATTGCCACGTGACATTACCCTATTGGATAGTTTAAATTTCAAACAGTTTTCCCATCCAATTGAGACTTGACAACAATGCAGCTGTCAAACAATGTGTAAAAAATCAGATTAGAAATAGCAATGTTCAATCAGCATGGACCTTGCTACACGTACACTATGGTGTATACTTTAGTTTACAATTTGCCACGTGACATTACCCTATTGGAAAGTTTAAGTTTCAAATAGTTTTCCCATCAATTGGCACTTCATAACAATGCAAGTGTAAAATAACATGTCAAAAATCAATGTACAAATAGCAATGCTCAATCGTTAAGGATCTTGCTACATGTATACTATGGTGTACGGTTTAGTTTACACTTTCCCACGTGACATTACCCTACTGGACAGTTTAAATTTCAAATAGTTTTCCCATCCAAATAACACTTGACAACAATGCAGGTGTTAAACAGCGTGTCAAAAATCAGTGTACAAATAGTAAAGTTCAATCAGTAAGAACCCAGCTACATGTACACTATGGTGTATACTTTAGTTTACACTTTGCCACGTGGCATTACTCTATTGGACAGTTTAAATTTCAAATAGATTTCCTGACCAATTGACACTTGACAACAATGTAAATGTCAAACAACGTGTCAAAAATTAGTTTAAATATAGCAATATTTAATCGGTAAGGACCTTGCTATATGTACACTATTGTGTACACTTTAGTTTAAACTTTGCCACGTGACATTACCCTATTGGAAAGTTTAAATTTCATGCAGTTTTCCATCCAATTGACACTTGAAAACACTGTAAGTGTCAAACAACGTGTCAAAAATTAGTGTACAAATAGCAAAGTTCAATCGGTAAGAACCTTGCTACAAGTACGCTATGACGTACACTTCAATTTACACATTGCCACGTGACATTACCCTATTGGATAGTTTAAATTTCAAACATTTTTCCCATCCAATTGAGACTTGACAACAATGCAGGTGTCAGACAACATGTAAAAAATCAGATTAGAAATAGCAATGTCCAACAGGGTAATGTCACGGGGTAAAGTGTAAACTAAAGTGTGCACCATACTATACATGTAGCAAGGTCCTTATCGATTGAACTTTGCTATTTGTACACTGATTTTTGACATGTTGTTTGACACTTGCATTGTTGTCAAGTGTCAATTGGATGGAAAAACCGTTTGAAATTTAAACTGTACAACAAGGTAATGTCACGTGGCAAAGTGTAAATTAAAGTGTACATCATAATGTACACGTAGTAAGGTCCTTACTGATTGAACTTTGTAATTTGTACACTATTTTTTTAGACGTCATTTAACACTTGCATTGTTGCCAAGTGTCAATTGGATGGAAAAACTGTTTGAAATTTAAACTGTACAACAAGTTAATGTCACATGGAAAAGTGTAGATTAAAGTGTACCCCATAGTTTACATCTAGAAAGGTTCTTACAGATTGAACTTTGCAATTTGTACACTAATTTTTGATGGATGGAAAAACTGTTTGAAATTTAAACTGTACAACAGTGTAATGTCACGTGGCAAAGTGTAAATTAAAGTGTACACCATATTGTACATGTAGCGTGATTCATACCGATTGAACTTTGCTATTTGTACACTAATTTTTGATACGTTGTTTGACACTTGTATTGTTGTCAAGTGTTAATTGGATGGAAAAACTGTTTGAAATTTCAACTGCCCAACAGGGTATTATCACGTGGCAAAGTATTAACTAAAATGTACACCGTAGTGTACATGTAGCATGGTTCATACCAATTGAACTTTGCTATTGTACACTGATTTTTGACACTTGTATTGTTTTTAGTGTCAATTGGATTCAAAAACTATTTGAAATTTATACTATCGAATAGTGTAATGTCACATGGCAAAGCGTGAATAAAAATGTACACCGTAGTGTACATGTAGCAAGGTCGTTACCGATTGAACTTTGTAATTTGTACACTGATTTTTGACACGTTGTTTGACACTCGAATCATTTTTAAGTATCAATTGGATGGGAAAACAGCTCGAAATTTAAACTGTCCAAGAAAGTAATGTCATGTGGCAAAGTGTAAATTAAAGTGTACACCGTAATGTACATGTAGCATGGTTCATACCGATTGAACTTTGCTATTATACACTGATTTTTTTGATGTTGTTTGACACATGCATTGTTGTCAAGTGTCAATTGGAAGGGAAAATAGTTTGAAATTTAAACTATTCAACATGGTAATGTCACGTGGTAAAGTGTAAACTAAAGTGCACACCGTAGTGTACATGTAGCATAGTTCATATCGATTGAACTTTGCTATTGTACACTGATTTTTGACACGTTGTTTGACACTTGCATTTTTTTCAAATGTCAATTGGATAGGAAAACTATTTGAAACTTATACTATCGAACAGTGTAATGTCATGTGGCAAAGTGTGAACAAAAGTGTACACCATAGTGTACATGTAGCGAGGTCCTTACCGATTGAACTTTGCTATTCGTAAACTGATTTTTGACACTTGCATTGTTGTCAAGTGTCAATCGGATGGGAAAACTGCTTGAAATTTAAATTGTCCAACAGGGTAATGTCACGTGGCAAAGTGTAAACTAAAGTGAACACCATTGTGTAGATGTAACAAGGTTCTTACCGATTGAACTTTGTCATTTGTACATTGATTTTTAACACGTTATTTGACACTTGCATTGTTGTCAAGTGTTAATTGGATGGGAAAACTATTTGAAATATAAACAGTCCAATAGTGTAATGTCACGTGGCAAAGTGCAAACTAAAGTGTACATGTAGAAAGGTTCATACCGAATGAACTTTGCTATTTGTACACTGATTTCTGACGTGTTGTTTAACATTGGCACTGTTGTCAAGTGTCAATTGGATGGAAAAACTATTTGAAATTTAAACTGTCTAACAGGGTAATGTCACGTGGCCAAGTGTAAACTAAAGTGTACACCATATTGTACATGTAGCAAGGTCCTTATGGATTGAACTTTGCTATTTGTATACTGGTTTTTGACACGTTGTTTAACACTTGAATTGTTGTTAAGTGTCAAGTGGATGGGAAAACTGTTTGAAATTTAAACTATCCAAGATGGTAATTACACGTGGCAAAGTGTAAACTAAAGTGTACACCATAGTGTACATGTACTGAGATCCTTACCGATTGAACTTTCCTATTTGCACACTAATTTGTGACACGTTGTTTGACACTTTCATTATTGTCAAGTGTCAATTGGATGGAAAAATTATTTGAAATTTAAACTGTACAACAAGGTAATGTCACGTGGCAAAGTGTAAATTAAAGTGTACACCATAATGTACACGTAGTAAGGTCCTTACCGATTGAACTTTACAATTTGCACACTATTTTTTGACACATCGTTTGACACATGCATTGTTGTCAAGTGTCAATTAGATGGAAAAACTATTTGAAATTTAAACTGTACAACATGGTAACGTCATGTGGCAAAGTGTAAATTAAATTGTACACCAAAATGTACACGTAGTAAGGTCCTTACCGATTGAACTTAACAATTTGTACACTATTTTTTGAGATGTCGTTTAACACTTGCATTGTTGTCAAGTGTCAATTGGATGAAAAAACTATTTGAAATTTAAACTGTACAACAGTGTAATGTCACGTGGCAAAGTGTAAATTAAAGTGTACACCATAGTGTACATGTAGCATGGTTCATACCGATTGAACTTTGCGATTTGTACACTGATTTTTGACACGTTGTTTGACACTTGCATTGTTGTCTAATGTCAATTGGATGAAAAACTATTTGAAATTTCAACTGCGCAACATGGTATTGTCACGTGGCATAGTATAAACTAAAGTGTACACCGTAGTGTACATGTAGCATGGTTCATACCGATTGAACTTTGCTATTGTACAATGATTTTTGACACGTTGTTTGACACTTGCATTGTATTCAAGTGTCAATTGAATGTGAAAACTATTTGAAATTTATATTGTCGAATAGTGTAATGTCACGTAGCAAAGTGGGAACAAAAGTGTACACCATAGTGTACATATAATAAGGTCCGTACTGATTGAACTTTGGCAATTTGTACACTGATTTTTGACACGTTGTTTGACACTTGCATTGTTGTTAGGTGTCAAATGAATTGAAAAACTGTTTGAAATTTAAACTGTCCAACAGGATAATGTCACGTGGCAAAATATAAACTAAAGTGTACACTGTACTGTACATGTAGCATCGTTCATACCGATTGAACTTTGCTATTTGTACACTAATTTTTGATACGTCGTTTGACACTTACATTATTGTCAAGTGTCAATTGGATGGAAAAATGGCTTGAAATTTAAACTGTACAACAAGGCAATGTCACGTGGAAAAGTGTGAACTAAAATGTACACCATAATGTACACGTAGGAAGGTCTTTACCAATTGAACTTTACAATTTGTACACTATTTTTTGACACGTCGTTTGACACTTATATTGTTGTCAAGTGTCAATTGGATGGAAAAAATGTTCGAAACATAAACTGTATAATAAGGTAATGTCACGTGGCAAAGTGTAAATTAAAGTGTACACCATAATGTACACGTAGCAAGATCCTTACCGATTGAACTTTTAAATTTGTACACTATTTTTTGACACGTCGTTTGACACTTGCAATGTTGTCAAGTGTCAATTGGATGGAAAAACTATTTGAAATTTAAATTGTACAACAAGGTAATGTCACGTGGCAAAATGTAGATTGAAGTGTACACCATAG
Source organism: Olea europaea var. sylvestris (assembly GCF_002742605.1). Lineage (NCBI taxonomy): Eukaryota > Viridiplantae > Streptophyta > Magnoliopsida > Lamiales > Oleaceae > Olea > Olea europaea. Next base: position 877,587 of record NC_036247.1, read on the forward strand.
TGTACATGTAAAAAGGTTCTTACCGATTGAACTTCGCAATATGAACATTGATTTTTGACACGTTGTTTGACACTTGCATTTGTTGTCAAGTGTTAATTGGTTGGAAAAACTATTTGAAATTTAAATTGTACAACAGGGTAATGTCATGTGGCAAAACGTAAATTAAAGTGTACACCATAGTGTACATGTAGCATGGTTCATTCCGATTGACCCTTACGATTTGTACACTGATTTTTGACACGTTGTTTGACACTTGCATTGTTGTCAAGTGTCAATTGGATAGAAAAACTGTTTGAAATTTCAACCGCCCAATAGGGTGTTGTCACGTGGCAAAGTGTAAACTAAAGTGTACACCACAGTGTGCATGTAGAATGGTTCATACTGATTGAACTTTGCTATTGTAGATTGATTTTTGACACGTTGTTTGATGCTTGCATTATTTTCAAGTGTCAATTTGTTGCGAAAGTTATTTGAAATTTATACTGTCGAACAGTGTAATGTCACGTGGCAAAGTGTGAACAAAAGTGTACATCATAGTGTACATGTAGCAATTTTCTTACCAATTGAACTTTGCAATTTGTACACTGAATTTTGACACGTTGTTTGACACTTGCATTGTTGTCAAATGTCAATTGGATTGGAAAACTGTTTGAAATTTAAACTGTCCAACAGGATAATGTCACGTGGCAAAGTGTAAACTAAATTGTACACCGTAGTGTACATGTAGTATGGTTCATACCAATTGAACTTTGCTATTGTACACTGATTTTTGACACGTTGTTTGACACTTACATTGTTGTTAAGTGTCAGTTGGAAGGGAAAACTGTTTGAAATTTAAACTGTCAAACAGCGTAATGTCACGTGGCAAAGTGTGAACAAAACTGTGCACCATGGTGTACATGTAGCAAGGTTCTTACCTATTGAGCATTACTATCTGTACACTGATTTTTGACACATTGGTTGACACTTGCATTGTTGTCAAGTGTCAATTGGATGGAAAAACAGTTTGAAATTTAAACTGTCCAACAAAGTATTGTCACGTGGTAAAGTGTAAACTAAAGTGTACACTATAGTGTACATGTAGCATGGTTCATACCGATCGAACTTTGCTATTGTACACCACTTTTTGTGATGTTGTTTGACATTTGCAATGTTGTCAAGTGTTAATTGGTTGGAAAAACTATTTGAAATTTAAATAGTCCAATAGGGATAATGTCACGTGGAAAAGTGTAAACTAAAGTGTATACCATAGTGTACATCTAGAGAGGTTCTTACCGATTGAACTTTGCAATTTGAACACTGATTTTTGACATGTTGTTTGACACTTTCATTTGTTGTCAAGCGTGAATTGGATGGAAAAACTATTTAAAATTTAAACTGTACAACAGAGTAATGTTACGTGGTAAAATGTAAACTAAAGTGTACACTATAGTGTAGATGTAGTAAGGTTCTTACCGATTGAACTTTGCCATTTGTACCCTGATTTTTAACATGTTATTTGAGACTTGCATTGTTGTCAAGTGTTAATTGGATGGGAAAGCTATGTGAAATATAAATAGTCCAACAGGGTAATGTCACGTGGCAAAGTATAAACTAAAGTGTACACCATAGTTTACATGTAGAAAGGTTCTTACCGATTGAACTTTGCAATTCGTACACTGATTTTTGACGCGTTGTTTGACGCTTGCATTTTTTGTCAAGTGTTAATTAGATGGGAAAATTGTTTAAAATTTAAACTATCTAACATGGAGATGTCACGCGGCAAAGTGTAAACTAAAGTGTACACCATATTGTACACGTCGCAAGGTCCTTACCAATTGAACTTTGCTATTTGTACACAGATTTTAGAGATGTTGTTTGACACTTGCATTGTTGTTAAGTGTCAATTAGATGGGAAAACTGTTTGAAATTTAAACTGTCCAACAGGGTAATGTCACGTGATAAAGTGTAAACTAAAGTGTACACCATAGTATACTTGTAGCAAGGTTCTTTTCGATTGAACTTTTCTATTTGTACAATGATTTTTGACACGTTGTTTGACACTTGTATTGTTGTCAAGTGTCAATTGGATGGGAAAACTATTTGAAATTTAAACTGTTCAACAAAGTAATGTCATGTGACAAAGTGTAAACTAAAGTGTACACCGTGGTGTACATGTAGCATGGTTCATACCGATTGAACTATGCTATTGTTCACTGATTTTTGAAACGTTGTTTGACACTTGCATTGTTCTTAAGTGTCAATTGGATGGGAAAACTATTTTAAATTTATACTGTCGAACAGTGTAATGTCACGTGGCAAAGTGTGAACAAAAGTGTACACCATAGTGTACATGTAGCAATGTCCTTACCGATTGAACTTTGCTATTTGTACACTGATTTTTTACACATTGTTTGACACTTGTATTGTTGTCAAGTGTCAATTAGATGGAAAAAACTGTTTCAAATTTAAACTGTTCAATAGGGTAATACCACGTGGCAAAAGTGTAAACTAAAGTGTACACCATAGTGTATATGTAGCAAGGTTCTTATCGATTGAACTTTGCTATTTGTACAGTGATTTTTGAGACGTTGTTTGACACTTGCTCTATTGTCAAGTGTCAATTGGATGGGAAAACTGTTTGAAATTTAAACTGTCCAACAAAGTAATGTCACATGGCAAAGTGTAAACTAAAGTGTATATCGTAGTGTACATGTAGCATGGTTCATACCGATTGAACTTTGCTACTGTAGACAGATTTTTGAGACGTTGTTTGACACATGCATTGTTGTCAAGTATCAATTGGATGGGAAAATAGTTTTGAATTTAAATAGTCCAACAGGGTAATGTCACGTGGCAAAGTGTAAACTAAAGTGCACATTGTAGTGTACATGTAGCATGGTTCATATCGATTGAACTTTGCTATTGTACAGTGATTTTTGACACGTTGTTTGACATTTGCATTGTTTCAAGTGTCAATTGGATGCGAAAATTGTTAGAAATTTATACTGTCGAACAGTGTAATGTCACGTGGAAAAGTGTGAACAAAAGTGTACAACATAGTGTACATGTTGCAAGGTCCTTATTGATTGAACTTTGCTATTTGTACACTGATTTTTCACACGTTGTTTGACACTTGGATTGTTGTCAATTGTCAATTGGATGGGACAGCTGTTTGAAATCTAAACTGTCCAACAAAGTAATGTTACATGGCAAAGTGAAAACTAAAGTGTACACCGTAGTGTACATGTAGCATGGTTCATAACGATTGAACTTTGCTACTATACAACGATTTTTTAGACGTTGTTCGTCACTTGCAATGTTGTCAAGTGTTAATTGGATGGGAAAACTATTTGAAATTTAAACAGTCCAACAGGGTAATGTCACGTGGTAAAGTGTAAAATAAAGTGCATACCATAGTGTACATGTAGAAAGGTTCTTACCGATTGAACATTACAATTTGAACATTGATTTTTGACACGTTGTTTGACACTTGCATTTGTTGTCAAGTGTTAATTGGAAGGAAAAACTATTTGAAACTTAAACTGTACAACAGGGTAATGTCACGTGGCAAAGTGTAAATTAAAGTGTACATGTAGTATAGTTCATACCGATTGAACTTTGCTATTTGTACACTGATTTTTGACACGTTATTTGACACTTGCATTGTTGTAAGTGTCAATTGGATGGAAAAACGGTTTTAAATATAAACTGTCTAATGAAGTGATGTCACGTGGCAAAGTGTAAACTAAAGTGTACACTGTAGTGTACATGTAGCATGGTTCATACCGATTGAACTTTGCTATTGTACAATAATTTTTGACACGTTGTTTGACACTTGCATTGTATTCAAGTGTCAATTGAATGCAAAAACTATTTAAAATTTATACTGTTGAATAGTGTAATGTCATGTAGCAAAGTGGGAACAAAAGTGTACACCATAATCTACATGTAGCAAGGTCCTTACCGATTGAACTTTTGCAATTTGTACACTGATTTTTGATAAGTTGTTTGACATTTGCATTGTTTTCAAGTTTTAAATTGATTGGAAAACTGTTTGAAATTTAAACTGTCCAACAGGATAATGTCACGTGGTAAAATGTAAACTAAAGTGTACACCGTACTGTACATGTGGCATCGTTCATACCGATTGAACTTTGCTATTTGTACACTAATTTTTGATACGTCGTTTGACACTTGCATTATTGTCAAGTGTCAATTGGATGGAAAAATAGCTTGAAATTTAAATTGTACAACAAGGCAATGTCATGTGGAAAAGTATAAACTAAAGTGTACACCATAATGTACACTTAGCAAGGTCCTTATCGATTGAACTTTGCAATTTGTACACTATTTTTTGACATGTCGTTTGACACTTGCATTGTTGTTAAGTGTCAATTTGATGAAAAAACTGTTCGAAATTTAAACTGTACAACAAGGTAATGTCACGTGGCAAAGTGTAAATTAAAGTGTACACCATAATGTACACGTAGCAAGGTCCTTACCGATTGAACTTTTAGATTTGTACACTATTTTTTGACACGTCGTTTGACATTTGCAATGTTGTCAAGTGTCAATTGGATGGAAAAACTATTTGAAATTTAAATTGTACAACAAGGAAATGTCACGTGGCAAAGTGTAGATTGAAGTGTACACCATAGTGTACATGCAGAAAGGTTCTTACCGATTGAACTTTGCAATATGTACATTGATTTTTGACACGTTGTTTGACACTTGCATTTTTTGTTAAGTGTTAATTGATTGGAAAAATTTTTGAAATTTAAATTGTACAATAGGGTAATGTCACGTGGCAAAGTATAAATTAAAGTGTACACCATAGTGTACATGTAGCATGGTTCATTCCGATTGAACTTTACGATTTGTACACTTATTTTTGACACGTTGTTTGACACTTGCATTACTGTCAAGTGTCAATTGGATGGAAAAACTGTTTGAAATTTCAACTACCCGACAGGGTATTGTCACATGGTAAAGTGTAAACTAAAGTGTACACCGGAGTGTACATGTAGAATGGTTCATACTGATTGAACTTTGCTATTGTAGACTGATTTTTGACACGTTGTTTAACACTTGCATTGTTTTCAAGTGTTAATTTGTTGCGAAAGCTATTTGAAATTTATACTGTCGAACAGTGTAATGTCACGTGGCAAAGTATGAACAAAAGTGTACACCATAGTGTACATGTAGCAAGGTCCTTACCGATTGAACTTTGCAATTTGTACACTGAATTTTGACATGTTGTTTGACACTTGCATTGTTGTCAGGTGTCAATTGGATTGGAAAATTGTTTGAAATTTAAACTGTCCAACAGGATAATGTCATGTGGCAAAGTGTAAACTAAAGTGTACACTATAGTGTACATGTAGCATGGTTCATACCAATTGAACTTTGCTATTGTACACCGATTTTTGACACGTTGTTTGACACTTGCATTGTTGTTAAGTGTCAATTGGATGGAAAAATTGTTTGAAATTTAAACTGTCAAACAGTATAAGGTCACGTGGTAAAGTGTGAACAAAAGTGTGCACCATGGTGTACATGTAGTAAGGTCCTTACCGATTGAACATTGCTATTTGTACATTGATTTTTGACACGTTGTTGGACACTTGGATTGTTGTCAAGTGTCAATTAGATGGGAAAACTGTTTGAAATTTAAACTGTCCAACTGGGTAATGTCACGTGGCAAAGTATAAACTAAAGTGTACACCATGTTGTACATGTAGCAAGGTTCTTACTGATTGAACTTTGCAATTTGTACACTGATTTTTGACACGTTGTATTGTTGTCAAATGTTAAGTGGATGTGAAAACTGCTATTTGTACACTGATTTTTGACACGTTGTTTGACACTTGCATTTGAATGGAAAAATTGTTTGAAATTTAAACTGTCCAATATGGTAATGTCACATTGCATAGTGTAAATTAAAGTGTACACCATAGTGTATATGTAGCATGGTTCATGCCGATTGAACTTTGCTATTTGTACACTGATTTTTGATGCGTTATTTGACACTTGCATTGTTGTTAAGTGTCAATTGGATGGGAAATTGGTTTGAAATTTAAACTATCCGACAGGGTAATGTCATGTGGTAAAGTGAAAACTAAACTGTACACCATAGTGTACATGTAGCAAGATTCTTTTCGATTGAACTTTCCTATTTGTACATTGATTTTCGACACGTTGTTTGGCACTTACATTGTTGTCTAACAGGGTAATGTCAGGTGGCAAAGTGTGAACAAAAGTGTACACCATAGTGTACATGTAGCGAGGTCCTTACTAATTGAATTTTGTTATTTGTACACTAATTTTTGACACATTGCCTGACACTTTCATTGTTGTCAAGAGTCAATTGGATGGTAAAATTGTTTGAAATTTAAACTGTCCAACATGGCAATGTCACGTGACAAAGTGTAAACTAAAGTGTACGCCATAGTGTACACGTAGCAAGGTCTTTACCGATTGAATTTTGCTATTTGTACACTGATTTTTGACACGTTGTTTGACACTTGCATTGCTTTCAAGTGTCAATTGGATGGGAAACTGTTTGAAATTTAAACTTTCCAATAGGATAATGTCACGTGGCAAAGTGTAAACTAAAGTGTATACCATAGTGTACACGTAGCAAGTTCTTACCAATCGAACTTTGCTATTAGTTCACTAATTTTTGATATGTTGTTTGACACTTGCATCATTGTCAAGTGTCGTTTGGATGGGAAAACTATTTGAAATTTATACTGTCTAAAAGGATAATGTCTTGTGGCAAAATGTAAATTTAAGTGAACACCGTAGTGTACGCGTAGCAAGGTTCTTACCGATTGAACTTAGCTATTTGTACATAGATTTTTGACACGTTGTTTAACAGTTGCATTGTTGTCGAATGTCAAATGGATGGGAAAATTGATTGAAATTTAAACTGTCCAACATTGTAATGTCACGTAGCATAGTGTTAACTAAAGTGTGCCCCATAGTGTACACATAGCAAGGTCCTTACAGATTGAACTTTGTTAATTGTACACTGATTTTTGACACGTTGTTTGATGCTTGCATTGTTGTCAAGTGTCAATTGGATGGAAAAATTGTTTGAAATTTAAATTGACAAACAGGGTAATGTCACGAGGCAAAATGTAAACTAAAGTGTACTCCATAGTGTACACGTTGCAAGGTCTTTACCAATTGAATTTTGCTAATTGTACACTAATTTTTGACACGTTGTTTAACACTTGCATTGTTGTCAAGTGTCAATTGGATGGGAAAACTATTTGAAATTTCAACTGCTAAACTGGGTATTGTCATGTGGCAAAGTGTAAACTGAAGTGTATACCATGGTGTACATGTAGTAAAGTTCTTACTGATTGAATTTTGTTATTCGTAAACTGATTTTCGACACGTTGTTTGACACTTGCATTCTGGTCAAATGTCAAACGGATGGGAAAACTGTTTGAAATTTAAACTGTCCAACATGGTAATGTCACGTGGAAGAGTTTAAACTGAAGTGTACACCATAGTGTGCACATAGCAAGGTCCTTATCGATTGAACTTTGCTATTTGTACACTGATTTTTGTCACTTTGTTTGACACTTGCATTATTGTCAAGTGTCAATTGGATGGAAAACTATTTGATATTTCAACTGCACAACAGGGTATTGTCACGTAGCAAAGTGTAAACTAAAGTGTACACCATGGTGTACATGTAGAAATGTTCTTACTGATTGAACTTTTCTATTTGTACACTAATTTTTTACACGTTGTTTGACACTTGTATTGTTGTCAAGTGTCAAATGGATGAGAAAATTGTTTAATCTGTCCAACAGGGTAATGTCACGTGGCAAAGTGTAAACTACAGTGTACACTATGGTGTACATGTAGCAAGGTTCTTACTGATTGAACTTTGCTATTTGTACACTAATTTTTGGCATGTTGTTTGACACTTGTATTGTTGTCAAGTGTCAATTGGATGGGAAAACCACTATTTGTATACTAATTTTTGACACGTTGTTTGACACTTTCATTGTTGTCAAGTGTCAATTGGATGGTAAAACTGTTTGAAATTTAAACTATCCAACAGGGTAATGTCAAGCGGCAAAGTATAAACTAAAGTGTGTACCGTAATGTACATGTAGCAAGGTTCTTACTGATTGAACTTTACAATTTGTACAATGATTTTTGACATGTTGTTTGAAACTTGCATTTTTGTCACGTGCCAATTGGATGGGAAAACTATTTGAAATTTAAACTTTCCAACAGGGTAATATCACGTGGCAAAGTATAAATTAAAGTGTGTACCATAGTGTACATGTAGCATGGTTCATGCCGATTAAACTTTGCTATTTGTACACTGATTTTTGATACGTTGTTTGACACTTGAATTGTTGTCAAGTATCAATTGGATGAGAAAACTATTTGAAATTTAAATTGTCCAACATGATAATGTCACGTGGCAAAGTGTAAACTAAAGTGTATATGTAGCAAGGTCTTTACCGATTGAGCTTTGCTATTTGTACACTAATTTTTGACACTTTGTTTGACACTTGCATTGTTTTCCAGTGTTAATTGGATGGAAAAACTATTTGAAATCTAAACTGTCCAACAGGGTAATGTCATGTGACAAAGTGTAAATTAAAGTGCACACCATAGTGTACATGTCGCATGGTTCATACCGATTGAGCTTTGCTATTTGTACACTGATTTTTGTTACGTTGTTTGACACTTGCGTTGTTGTCAAGTGCCAATTGGATGGAAAAACTATTTGATATTTAAACTATCCAACGTGGTAATGTCATGTGGTAAAGTGTAAACTTAAGTTTACAACATAGTGTACACGTGACAAGGTTCTTACCGATTGAACTTTGCTATTAGTACACTCATTTTTGACACGTTGTTTGACACTTGCATTGTTTTCAAGTGTCAATTTGTTGAGAAAACTATTTGAAATTTAAACTGTCCAACAGGGTAATGTCACGTGGTGAAATGTAAACTAAAGTGTACACCATAGTGTACACATAGCAAGGTTCTTACCGATTGAACTTTGCTATTTGTTTACTAATTTTTAACACGTTGTTTAACGCTTGCATTGTTGTCAAGTGTCAATTGGATGGGAAAGCTATTTGAAATTCATACTGTCTAACAGGATAATGTCACATGGCATAGTGTAGACTAAAGTGTTCACTGTAGTGTACGTGTAGCAAGGTTCTTACGGATTGAACTTTGTATTTGTACCCTTAGTTTTGAAATGTTGTTTGACATTTGCATTGTTGTCAAGTGTCAAATGGATGGGAAAACTGTTTGAAATTTAAACTATCCAACATGGTAATGTCACGTGGCAGTAGCAAGGTTCTTACCGATTGAACTTTGCTATTTGTACACCAATTTGCATTGTTTTCAAGTGTCAATTGGACGGGAAAATTGTTTCAAATTTAAACTGTCCGACAGGGTAATGTCACGCGACAGAGTGTAAACTAAAGTGTACACCATAGTGTACATGTAGCAAGGTTCTTACCGATTGAACATTGCTATTTGTACACTAATTTTTGACATGTTGTTTGACACTTGCATTGTTGCAAGTGTTAATTGGATGAGAAAACTATTTGAAATTTTTACTGTCTAACAGGGTAATGTCACATGACAAAGTATAAACTAAAGTGTACACCATAGTGTACATGTAGCAAGGTTCTTACTGATTGAACATTGCTATTTGTACACTAATTTTTGACACGTTGTTTGACACTTGCATTGTTGTCAAGTGTCAATTGGATGGAAAAACTGTTTGAAATTTAAACTCCCCCACAGGGTAATGTCACATGGCAAAGTGTAACTAAAGTGTACACCATAGTGTACATGTAGCAAGGTCCTTACCGATTGAACTTTGCTATTTGCACACCGATTTTTGACATCTGACAACATACACTTTCATTGTTGTCAAGTTTCAATTGGATAGAAAAACTGTTTGAAGTTTATAATGTCTAACAGGGTAATGTCAAGGGGCAAAGTGTAAACTAAAGTTTGTACACCATAGTGTACATGTGGCAAGGTTCTTACTAATTGAAATTTGCTATTTGTACACAGATTTTTAACACCTTGTTTGACACTTGTATTGTTGTCAAGTGTCAATTGGATGTGAAAATTGTTTAAAATTTATACTGTCTAACAAGGTAGTGTCACGTGGCAAAGTGTGAACAAAAGTGTACGCCATAGTGTACTTGTGGCAAGGTCCTTACCGATTGAATTTTCCTATTTGTACACTGATTTTTAACAAGTTGTTTGACATTTGCATTGTTGTCAAATTTCAATTGGATGGGAAAATGTTTGAAATTTAAACTGTCCAACAGGATAATGTCACATGGCAGAGTGTAAACTAAACTGTACACCAAATTGTACATATAGCAGTGTTCTTACCGATTGAACTCTGCTATTTGTACATTAATTTTTGACACCTTGTTTGACCCTTGCATTGTTGTCAAGTGTCATTGCTACTTGTACACTGATTTTTGACATGTTGTTTGACACTTGCATTGTTGCCAAGTGTCAATTGGATGGAAAAATTGTTTGAAATTTAAACTGTCCAGCAGGGTAATGTCACGTGGTAAATTGTAAACTAAAAAGTACACCATAGTGTACATGTAGCAAGGTTCTTACCGATTTAACTTTGCTATTTGTATACCGATTTCTGATATGTTGTTTGACACTTGCATTGTTTTCAAGTGTCAATTGGATAAGAAAACTGTTTGAAATTTAAACTATCCAATAGGGTAATGTCACGTGGCAAAGTGTAAACTAAAGTATACACCATAGTGTACATGTAGCATGGTTATACCGATAGAACTTTGCTATTGTACACTGATTTTTGACACGTTGTTTGACACTTACATTGTTGTCAACTATCAATTGGTTGGGAAAAATGTTTGAATTTAAACTGTCCAACAGGGAAATGTCACGAGGCACAGTGTAAACTAAAGGTACACCAAATTGTACATGTAGCAAGGTTCTTACCGATTGAACTTTGCTATTTGTACACTAATTATTGACACATTGTTTGACACTTGCATTGTTGTCCAGTGTCAATGGGATGGGAAAACTATTTGAAATTTAAACCGTCCAACAGCGCAATGTCACATGGCAAAGTGTAGATTAAAGTGTACACCATAGTGTACATGTAGCATGGTTTATACCAAATAAAGTTTAATACTTGTACATTGATTTTTGACACGTTATTTGAGATTTGCATTATTGTCAAGTGTCAATTGGATGGAAAAACTGTTTGAAATTCAAACTGTCCAACGAGGTAATGTCCCGTTGCAAAGTGTAAACTAAAGTGTAAACCATATTGTACATGTAGCAAGGTCCTTACCGGTTCAACTTTACTATTTGTACACTGATTTCTGACACGTTGTTTGACACTTGCGTTGTTGTTAAGTGTTAATTGGATGGAAAAACTAATTGAAATTTAAACTATCCAACAGGGTAACATGGTAAAGTGTAATCTAAAGTGTACACCATAGTGCATATGTAGCAAGGTTCTTACTGATTGAACTTTGCTATTCGTACACTGATATTTGACATGTTGTTTGACACTAGCATTGTTGTCAAGTGTCAACTCAAAAATAAATTGAAATTTATACTATCTAACAAGGTAATGTCACGTGACAAAATGTAAACTAAAGTGCACACCGTAGTGTACATGTAGCAAGATCTTTACTGATTGAACATTGCTATTTGTACACTAATTTTCGACACGTTGTTTGACACTTGCATTATTTTCAAGTGTCAATTGGATGGATAAACTATTTAAAATTTAAACTGTCCAACAAGGTAATGTCACGTGGTTAAGAGTAAACTAAACTGTACACCATAGTGTACATGTATCAAGGTTCTTACCGATTGAGCTTTGCTATTTGTACAATGATTTTTACACGTTGTTTGACACTTGCATTATTGTCAAGTGTTAATTAGATGGGAAAACTATTTGAAATTTATACTGTCTAACAGGGTAATGTCACGTGGCAAAGTGTGAACAAAAATGTAGACCATAGTGTACATGTGGTAAGGTCCTTATCGATTGAACTTCGCTATTTGTACATTAATTTTTGACACGTTGTTTGACACATGCATTGTTGTTAAGTGTGAATTAGATGGGAAAACTGTTTCAAATTTAAATTGTCCAACAGGGTAATGTCACCTGGTAATGTGTAAACTAAAGTGTACCCCATAGTGTACATGTAGCAAAGTTCTTACCGATTGAGCTTTGCTATTTGTACACTGATTTTTGAGACGTTGTTTGACACTTGCATTGTTTTCAAGTGTCAATTGGATGGGAAAATTATTTGAAATTTAACCTGTCTAACAGGGTAATGTCATGTGGTAAAGTGTAAACTAAAGTGTACACCATAGTATACATGTAGCATGGTTCATACCGATTGAAGTTTGCTAATGTACACTGATTTTTGACATGTTGTTCGATAATTGCATTGTTGTCAAATGTCAATTAGATGCAAGAACTATTTGAAATTTAAACTATCCAATAGGGTAATGTCACGTGGCATAGTGTAAACTAAAGTTTACACCATATTGTACATGTAGCAAGGTTCTTACCGATTGAATTTTATTATTTGTACATTGATTTTTGACAGATTATTTGATACTTGCTTTGTTGTCCACTATCAATCAGATGGGAAAACTTATTGAATTTTAAACCGTCGAATATGGTAATGTCATGTGGCAAAGTATAAATTAAAGTGTACACCATAGTGTACATGAAGCATGGCTACCGAATGAACTTTTCTATTTGTATACTGATTTTTGACACGTTGTTTAACATTTGCATTGTTGTCAAGTGTCAATTGGATGAGAAAACTATTTGAAATTTAAACTATCCAACTGGGTAATGTCACGTGGCAAAGTGTAAACTAAAGTGTACAACATATTGTACATGTAGCAAGGTCCTTACCGATTGAACTTTGCTATTTGTACACTAATTTTTGACACGTTGTTTGACACTTGCATTGTCATCATATGTCAATTAGATGGGCAAACGGTTTGAAATTTATACTATCTAACAGGGTAATGTCAGGTGGCAAAGGGTGAACGAATGTGTACACCATAGTGTACGTGTAGCCAGGTCCTTACCGATTGAACTTTTCTATTTGTACACTGGTTTTGACACGTTGTTGGACACTTGTATTATTGTCAAGTGTCAATTGGATGGGAAAATAATTTGAAATTTATACTGTCGAACAGTGTAATGTCATGTGGCAAAGTGTGAACAAAAGTGTACACCATAATGTATATTTAGCATGGTCCTTAACGATTGAACTTTACTATTTGTACACTGATTTTTGCGCATTGTTTGGTACTTGCATTGTTTTCAAGTGTCAATTGGATGAAAAAAATGTTTGAAATTTAAACTGCCCAACAAGATAATATCACGTGGTAAAGTGTAAATTAAAGTGTTCCCCATAGTGTACATGTAGCAAGGTTCTTACTGATTGAACTTTGCTATTTGTACACCAATTTTTGAAACGTTGTTTGACACTTGCGTTGTTGTCAAGTGTCAATTGGAAGGAAAAATTGTTTGAAATTTATACTGTCTAATAGGTAATATGACGTGGCAAAGTGTGAACAGAGGTGTACACCATTGTGTATATGCAGCGAGGTCCTTACTGATTGAACTTTGCTATTTGTACACTAATTTTTGACACGTTGTTTGACACTTGCATTGTTGTCAAGTGTCAATCAGATGGAAAAATGGTTTGAAATTTAAACTGTCCAACAGGGTGCACTACCCCGGATCCATATGCATAGTAAAATAAGAGGGTAGACAGAGGTGCAACCATATTGGCTTAAGCATCCAATTTTTTCCATGAGGAGGAGCCAGTGAGGTTTTCTTTCCTTGTTGGGTGTAGCGGGTATCTGGATGTCAAGTCAAAGCAGGGAATGGTGGTAAAGTGTAAATTAAAGTGAACACCATAGTGTAAACATAGCATGGTTCATACCGAATGAACTTTACTATTTGCACACTAATTTTTGACATGTTGTTTGACATTTGCATTGTTGTAAAGTGACAATTGGTTGGAAAAACTGTTTGAAATTTAAACTGTCCAATTGGGTAATGTCACATGGCAAAGTGTAAACTAAAGTGTACACTATATTGTACATGTAGCAAGGTCCTTACCGATTGAACTTTGATATTTGTACACTGATTTTTGACACGTTGTTTGACACTTATGTTGTTGTTAAGTGTCAATTGGATGGGAAAACTATTTGAAATTTAAACTGTCCAACAGGGTAATATCACATGGCAAAGTGTAAACTAAAGTGTACACCATAGTGTACATGTAGCAAGGTTCTTACCGATTGAACTTTACTATTTGTACACTGATTTTGGACACGTTGTTTGACACTTGCATTGTTGTCCAGTGTCAATCGGATGGGAAAACTGTTTGAAATTTAAATTCTCCAACAGGGTAATGTTACATTGCAAAGTTTAAATTAAAGTGTACACCATAGTGTACATGTAGCATTGTTTATACCAAATGAACTTTAGTATTTGTAAACTGATTTTTCAACACGTTGTTTGACATTTGCATTGTTGACAAGTGTCAATTGGATGGAAAAATTGTTTGAAATTTAAATTATCTAATAGTGTAATGTCACTTGGTAAAGTTTAAACTAAAGTGTATGTAGTAGTCGAGAAAAAAAAAATAAAATTGAATTATGCTAATATTTTGTGATGATCTAGCACCACGAGCTTAACGCATTTTAGAAACGACCTATGGAAGTTCAACCCATGTAGGATTACGAAAGCCCAAGTCATAAGTTAATTAAAAGCCCATCAATTTAAGAGATTAAATTTAAGTAAAATTGATTACAAAGATTTAATGAATAACTGGGTTGCCACAATGGTCATCCACATGGTATTTCATATAGGCAACCCAGGTTTGAATCACCATGTAGATGTTTTTTTATAAAACTTTCATATGAATTATTTTTATGGCTTAGCAACTCTTCAAATTCTTAGTTAAAGATTAAGTTTAATAAATTTAATGATAATACAACTCCCCCACTTAATTTTTTATTAAAAAGAAAGGTTATAGAAGTGAAATGTCACTTTTTCACTATACTCCTCTTCAAATCCGAATTTCATCTCATTTTCTCTCAATAACTAAATAAATAAATATATTTCATATCAAGTTAATCTTAAGGAATAACAAGGGTGAGAAGAAGGAAGACTTTCTATACATTTTGTTCTTTTATCCAAGAAAATTCAAGGTAGGTAGAGGTGCAAGTGTTCATTCGTTTTCAAATCTGATTTTTCGATAAATGATTAAATGAAATGGCACCTTCAGGTATGGTGCTTTGACACTACAATATTTTGAATGATCATTCTCCGGCTCTACGTGTTATGATAATGCTATAGTAATTAGATTTTGCCGAAAATCCATCTACGTACGACGATTGAATGGATTTTACTTGGGGCGTAGATGATGGTAAAGGATGATGAAACATGTCATGGAGAAGCTGGTGATTTACATCTTTAGTTGATTTTGAGATATTTACACTTTCTTTAAATTTGATTCCTATGAATATTGTGTGGATCTTTTTTATGAACACTCATTATGAATAAACTATGTTTGAAAGTAGATATGCGTCATAGGAATAAATTTACAAATTACCGTTACTTGGAATTTTTGGATGAAACCAATTGGATTTGATAGTCTAATGGATTATCTACTTAGTAAATTTGAAATCATGTGGTTTTGACAACGGTGGAATTTTATATGCCATTTTAAGTGAACTGCACCGGTTTACCTTTCAACCGAGTCGCTGCTGAGTTTTGAAAAATATTTTAATACCCCATATGATGCCGATGAAAGCTAATTTTTTACTATGTCATATTATAAGGAGTTTACTACCTTACATTAAAATTTGATGAAGTTTCAAGGTCGATAGCTATGAAAACAAATTTATTTTGGCAATTACTATCTGAGACAAAAACTGGAATAACAACATTACTTTTTAAGTTTTACCAAAATTTCACGTCAATAGTCGTTACATGCATGGAACCCATTCTAAAAATATTTTTGAAATTGTTTTCTTTTAGAATTGGATTATTATTAAAAAAAATTCTTTAATTAAATTCTAAAATTTAATCTTTTTACCTTCTACTAAAAATATATTGAACTAACTTTACAGCTAAGGTACAATAGTTTAAGTGACATTTCCGTCCATGAGGGTTGAGACGTTACAGCGTGGTTTCAGAGTACGAGTTTAGTCAATTCTATCGACTTAGTGTATTTTATTTATGAGATGAAAAAAAAATGAAACATTTAAGGTACTCCATGGCATCTTGCGTCTATCAGTTGACTTCATCCGACGAACCCAAGGTATGGAATAAAATATTATGTTCCACATTATTTTTTCGAGCATGATTTTGATTTTTTTATTCATTTAAGCTTGAATCTAGGAAAAATGCTTATGATGTTTTGAATGAAATATGCTATGTACATTATATTTTGTTTAAATATACGTGAAGAAATGATGATTGGCCATCATATTAGAACCTCAAGAGCATAATGTGTAAGTTGATATCACTAATGAAGATAACACATAATTGGACACTTATGTGACAGACATGGCTAGAACTTATTAAACCGCTGGAAAGGCCACAGTTTGTATAGCAGTGTTGAACTGTAGGGCCATCATCTAGTCATATGAGAACTATGTGACTGACTCGTCTCGTCCACTTGTTGAACACGTACATGACATCTACGAGAGATGTATGGCAGCTATAGATGCGGGACTGGAGATCACGCATATCGAGGTTATGAATAACCTTATACATTCACTTCCACCTCAGTGGGAAAACATGGGAGTCATTGTTAGGGATGAGATGCTAGAAGGTAACCATTCAGAGCACCCAAATATGATTGAATTTGGTATATATTTTCAGACCTTTTTAGATAGATGGAGTGAGAGTTTAGAACCCCAATCGGAGATAGTAATTGAGCCCAATAATGAGCTCGAGCATGAGCTCGAGCCCGAATCTCAGTTTGAATCAGACCCAGAGGAAGATCCCAAATGGGAGCATGAGGATGAGTTTGGGTTGGACTTAGTGAATGATCATGAGCATGAACCTGAGCCACAGGCTGAGATGGACCTAGAGTCAAGGCCTGAGACAGAAGACTCCTCCGAAGATGAGGCTCTACTTAAGAAGATTCGCAAGATTCATAGGGATTAGAAATTTAGATTTCCATTTCCTTGTGATATCTTTTCCTTTATGTTTTTGAAAAAAAAAATAAAAAAATTGTCGACCTATTGTATGTCCTAATTGCAATGAGTACTATTAATAAAGGAAAATTATGATCAATTTGAGGACTACCTTATTTTTTTTAAGTATTCTGGTTTTGGCGAACGAAGTTAATGTGAGATATTATATCTTATCTCTAGGAAAATGTCTCAAGCAAACCAGAACAACTTGATAAGGGATCTCCTGCAAGCGGTTCAAGATCTTGGCAGGTTGAATCAAAATTCCGCTCTACCTACACCACCAGCTCCTATTACTCTTTCGGCTCACGCCTCGGTAGTTGAGTTATTTCGAAGGCATAAGCCCCCTACCTTCGATGGAGCATCTGGTCCACTAGTAGTTGAGGAATGGCTTCATAAGCTAGAATGAATTTTTCGGCTCATAGACTGCACTGATGCCCAAAGGGTTCAATGTGCGAAGTTTATGTTTACCGATGATGCAAGTCACTGGTGGGATTCGATGTCCTAAATTAGGACTCCGGGGCAGGAATTAGCATTAACTTGGGAACAATTCAAGGAGGAAGTGATGGAGAAATATTTTCCTCAATCTCTAATGGATTTCAAGGAGAACGAATTCCTTCAACTCAAGCAGGGTAATATGTCCCTAACGGATTACGATCGAAAGTTCGATCAACTCGCAAGGTATGCTCCACATCTAGTTGACACGAAAATTAAGAAAACTTGAAGGTTCGAGCAAAGGTTAAACCCGGACCTAAGTATAATCCTTATGTCACATCATTTCACGTCGTACCGTGAGATGCTGGAATGAGCTCACGCTATCTGGTATCAAAAGGCTAATGTAGAGCAACATCGTCAATTGTACAACCAGTAGGATAAAAGGCAAATTGGAAAGAGAAAGTGGAATGGTCAAGACAAAGAAAAAAGGGTGAATGGCAAAATAAGAAAGTTAATATCGGATTTAGCGCCAGTAAGGCCATGGTAGCTGCAGTAGCACCATGCCCTAAGTGTGGTAAGCCTCATCGTGGTAAATGCTTGTATGGGAAGAATGCCTGTTTTAGTGTGGCAAATCAGGACATATTGCTAGGGATTGTCCCGCATTTGCTCAGAGGAAGGATGATAACAATGATTAGAACAAGAAGGGGAAAGCACGAGTTTTTACATTCACTCAAAAAGATGCAAAGGGGAACTCAAACATAATAACAGGTATTTTACTGGTAGCCAATACACTTGCTTATATACTGTTTGATTCAGGAGCTACTCACTCTTTTGTATCAACATCTTTCATTGCTAAATCTAGTATTACTTGTAATAAGTCAAAGAGTACCCTAGAAGTTATCCTCCCCTCAGGCGGGACATTGAACACAGACAAGTTAGCTAAGTCAATGAAATTCGATATTGAGGGAAAAACCTTAGAAGCTAATTTGTATATGCTAGATATGAAAGACTTTGATGTGATTTTGGGCATGGATAAGTTAAGATGTAATTATGCGACCATTCGTTATAAAGAAAGGGAAGTGTCTTTTCAAAAACCAGGAGAAGAACAATTTTCTTTCCCCGAAATAAAGACTAAACCCCATCTCCAACTGGTTTCGACCTTACAAGTCGAGAAAATGTTGAGAAAAGAAACACCTCAAGGGTTTCTAGTTAATATCTTTGGAGAAAAATTTGCAACAACAAAGATTGAGGATATACCAGTGGTACAAGAATTTATAGATGTGTTTCCAGAAGATCTACCTGGTATTCCACCAGATAGACAAGTGGAATTCACAATAGATTTGGTTCCCGGAGCGGCGCCAGTATCTAAAGCCCCATACAGAATGGCCCCAAACGAACTTCAAAAGTTGAAAATCCAGTTACAAGAATTGTTAGACCTTGGTTTTATTCAACCAAGTGTATCACCATGGGGCACACCAGTATTGTTTGTAAAGAAGAAAGATGGAAGTATGAGGATGTGTATCGACTATCAGGAGTTGAACCGTTTGACCATTAAGAATAAGTGTCCTCTCCCTATAATTGAGGATTTGTTTGATCAATTGAAAGGGGCTAAGGCGTTTTCTAAGATCGATTTACGATCTAGATATCATCAATTGAAGGTTAAGACAGATGATATACCTAAGATAGCTTTCAAAACTCGTTATGGACAATACGAGTTCACAGTTATGCCATTTGGATTGACAAATGCTCCGGCAGTGTTCATGGATCTAATGAATCGAGTATTTCATTAGTATTTGGATCAATTTGTTATAGTCTTCATTGATGACATTTTGATATACTCCAAGAGTAAAGATCAATATGAGGAACATCTTAGAATAGTGTTAGAGATACTACGCAAGGAAAAGTTATACGCCAAATTCAAAAAGTGCGAATTTTGGCTTGAACGAGTTGGATTTCTCGGTCATGTAGTTACTGCCCAAGGAATTAAAGTGGACCTAGTAAAGGTGGAAGCAGTAACTAATTGGAAGACATCGACTAATGCTGGTGAAGTTCAAAGTTTTCTAGGATTGGTTGGGTACTATCGAAGATTTATAGAGGGATTCTCCAAAATAGCTGGATCAATGACACAATTGACAAGGAAAGGAGTAAAGCTTCAATGGATAAATAAGTGTGAGCAAAGCTTTCAGGAGCTAAAACAACGATTGATCACAGCACATGTATTAACCATATCTGAAGGTTCAGAAGGGTTTGTTATATATAGTGATGCATCCAAGCAAGATTTGGGATGTGTACTGATGCAGCATGGAAAAGTAATTGCCTATGCTTCAAGACAATTGAAGCAACATGAGCAGAACTACCCGACGCATGATCTAGAACTTGCGGCAGTGGTTCATGCATTAAAGATATGGCGCCATTACTTATATGAAGGGAAGTGTGATATTTATACGAATCATAAGAGTCTCAAATATTTCTTCACACAGAAGAAATTGAATATGAGATAGAGATGATGGTTGGAGCAAGTGAAAGATTATGATTGTACTATTCATTATCATCCGGGTAAGGCTAATGTTGTTGCTGTTGCTCTAAGCAGAAAGTCGATGGGACAGTTGGCATCATTACCTACTATTTCGATGGAGTTGATCAAAGACTTGGAAAAGTTGCAAATTGAAGTGATTACCACACCAGAACAAGTCACTGCTCATTTAGCAAATTTGATTCAACCTACTCTTAGAGATCAGA
Source organism: Olea europaea var. sylvestris (assembly GCF_002742605.1). Classification (NCBI taxonomy): domain Eukaryota; kingdom Viridiplantae; phylum Streptophyta; class Magnoliopsida; order Lamiales; family Oleaceae; genus Olea; species Olea europaea. The sequence goes on from NC_036247.1 coordinate 898,017, forward strand.
TCATAGAAGCACAGGATAAAGACCCATTCTTGTAGAAGATCAAGAACGAGGTTTGTACTGATAAGAGAAAGGATTTTGGAATAGCTTCAGATCAAACACTAATGTTTAAAGGAAGAATTTGTGTACCAAACTATGAAGTTTTGAGGAAGGATATATTGGAGGAGGCTCATTCCACCTCGTACGCTGCACATCCTAGTGGTACAAAAATGTATCGAGACCTTCGAAATACATTTTGGTGGAGGAATATGAAAAGAAGTATAGGTTCATTAGTATTAAAATGCATAGTATGCCAACAAGTTAAAGCGGAACATCAAAGACCGACAGGGTTATTAAACCCATTAGACATACCTGAATGGAAGTGGGAGAATATTGCAATGGACTTTATGGTAGGATTTCTAAGGTCAGCAAGATAACAGAATGCTATATGGGTCATAGTGGATCGTCTAACAAAGTCCGTTCATTTTCTTCCAGTAAAAATGACATTTAGTCTAGATCAGCTGGCGCAGTTGTACATTAGAGAGATTGTAAGATTGCATGGTGTCTCGTATCCATTGTATCTGATAGAGATCCGAGATTTATGGAAGATCTTACAAGGAGCTATGGGAATGAAATTGAATTTCAGTACAGCATATCACCCTCAATCTGATGGTCAGTCTGAAAGGACCATTAAAACTTTGGAAGATATGTTAAGGGCTTGTGTTCTAGATCTAGGAGGCAGTTGGGAATCGTATATACCTCTGGTAGAATTTGCATATAATAATAGTTTCCAAGCAACTATTGGAATGGCACTGTATAAAGCTCTCTATGGTAGAAAATGCAGATCACCTGTTCATTGGGACGAAGTTGGAGAAAAGAAAGTTTTGGGACCAGAGATCATTGAAAGAACAGTTGAAGCCATTGATAAGATCCGTACCAGGATAAAGGCCGTGCAAGATAGACAAAAGAGCTATACAGATACCATGAGAAAAGGCTTGGAATTTGAAGTTGGAGAGAAAGTCATTCTAATAAAAAAACATTTACATGGCGATTCGAACCTGGGTTGCCTATATGAAATACCATGTAGATGACCATTAGGGCAACCCAGTTATTCATTAAATCTTTGTAATCAATTTTACTTAAACTTGATCTCTTAAATTGTTGGGCTTTTAATTAACTTATGACTTGGGCTTTCGTAATCTTACATGGGATGAGCTTCCATAGGTCGTTTCTAAAATTGGTTAGGCTCGTGGTGCTAGATCATCACAAAATAATAGCATAATTCCATTTTATTTTTTCTCGGCTACTACAACCCTTACACCTTTAATAAAATTTCGTCCTCGAAATTTACCTTATGGTTGAACAAAGAGTGTTGGGTATTTGTCTTTAACTTCTTCTTCTCTTTCCTAAGTAGCTTCTTATACTCCATGATTATTCCATTGCACCTTGACTAGTTGAATCTCCTAGTTCCATAATTTTTGTACCTTTCGATCCAGTATCTCGATTGGTAATTCCTCATAAGATAAGTCTTTTTGTACTTCCAAGGATTGGTAGTTGACCACATGATCAGGATCATGCATATACTTTCTGATCATCAATACATGAAACACATTGTGAAGTGCCGATAGTTCAGGTGGCAACTCCAATCGATAAGCCACATTTCCAACCTTGTCAAGTATTTCAAAAGGTCCGATATAACGAGGTCGTAGTTTGCCTTTCTTGCCGAACCTAAGTACACCCTTTATTGGTGCCACCTTTAGAAAGACTTTCTCTCCAACTTCAAATTCCAAGTCTTTTCTCTTGGTATCTGCATAGCTCTTTTGTCTATCTTGCATGGCCTGTATCCTAGTACAGATCTTATCAATGGCTTCAAATGTTCTTTCAATGATCTCTGGTTCCAAAACTCTCTTTTCTCCAACTTCGTCCCAATGAACAGGTGATCTGTATTTTCTACCATAGAGAGCTTCATACGGTGCCATTCCAATAGTTGCTTGGAAACTGTTATTATATGCAAATTCTACTAGAGGTATATACGATTCCCAGCTACCTCCTAGATCCAGAACACAAGCCCTTAGCATATCTTCCAAAGTTTGAATGGTCCTTTCAGACTGATCATCAGATTGAGGGTGATATGTTGTACTGATATTCAATTTCGTTCCCATAGCTCCTTGTAAGCTCTCCCAAAACTTTAACGCAAATCTCAGATCTCTATCAGATACAATGGACACGGGAACACCATGCAATCTTACAATCTCTCTAATGTACAACTGCGCCAGCTGATCTAGACTGAATGTCATTTTTATTGGAAGAAAATGAGCGGACTTTGTTAGATGATCCACTATTACCCATATAGCATTCTGTCCTCTTACTGACCTTGGAAATCCTACCACAAAGTCCATTGCGATATTCTCCCACTTCCATTCAGGTATGTCTAATGGATTTACTAAACCTGCCGATTTTTGATGTTCTGCTTTAACTTGTTGGCATACTATGCATTTTGCCACAAATGAAGCTATACTTCTTTTCATATTTCTCCATCAAAATGTATTTCGAAGGTCTCGATACATTTTTGTACCACCAAGATGTGCAGCGTACGAGGTGGAATGAGCTTCCTCTAATATCTCCTTCCTCAAAACTTCATCATTTAGTACACAAATTATGCCTTTAAACATTAGTGCCTGATCCGAAGCTATTCAAAAAATCCTTTCTCTTATCAGTACCAATCTCGTTCTTGATCTTCTGCAAGAATGGGTCTTTATCATGTGCTTCTATGATCCGATCTCTAAGAGTAGGTCAAACCACCAAAGTTGCTAAATGAGCAATGACTTGTTCTGGTATGGTAATCACTTCAATTTGCAACTTTTCCAAGTTTTTGATCAACTCCATCGAAATAGTAGGTAATGATGCCAACTGTCCCATCGACTTTCTGCTTAGAGCATCAGCAACAACATTAGACTTACCCGGATGATAATGAGTAGTGCAATCATAATCTTTCACTAGCTCCAACCATCGTCTCTATCTCATATTCAATTCCTTCTATGTGAAGAAATATTTGAGACTCTTATGATTCGTATAAATATCACACTTCCCTCCTTATAAGTAATGGCGCCATATCTTTAATGCATGAACCATTGCCGCAAGTTCTAGATCATGCGTCGGGTAGTTTTGCTCATGTTGCTTCAGTTGCCTTGAAGCATAGGTAATTACTTTTTCATGCCACATCAGTACACATCCCAAACCTTGTTTGGATGCATTACTATATATAACAAACACTTCTGAACCTTTAGGTATGGTTAATAAAGGTGTTGTGATCAATCGTTGTTTTAGCTCCTGAAAGCTTTGCTCACACTTATCTGTCTATTGAAACTTTACTCCTTTCCTTGTCAATTATGTCATTGGACCAGCTATTTTGGAGAATCCCTCTATAAATCTTCGATAGTACCTAGCCAATCCTAGAAAACTTCGAACTTCACCAGCATTAGTCGATGTCTTCCAATTAGTTACTGCTTCCACCTTTACTGGGTCCACTTCAATTCCTTGGGCAGTAACTACATGATCGAGAAATCCAACTGTTCAAGCCAAAATTTGCACTTTTTAAATTTGGCGTATACCTTTTCCTTGCATAGTATCTCTAACACTATTCGAAGATGTTCCTCATGTTGATCTTTACTCTTAGAGTATATCAAAATGTCATCAATGAAGACTATAACAAATTGATCCAAATACTGATGAAATACTCGATTCATCAGATCCATGAATACTGTCGGAGCATTTGTAAATTTGAATGGCATAACTGTGATCTCGTAATGTCCATAAAGAGTTCTGAAAGGTGTCTTAGGTATATCGTCTGCCTTAATCTTCAACTGATGGTATCCAGATCGTAAGTCAATCTTGGAAAATACCTTAACCCCTTTCAATTGAACAAACAAATACTTAATTCTAGGGAGAGGATACTTATTCTTAATGGTCAAACGGTTCAACTCCCGATAGTCGATACAGATTCTCACACTTCCATCTTTCTTCTTTACAAACAATACTGGTGTGCCCCATGGTGATACACTTGGTCAAATAAAACCAAGGTCTAACAATTCTTGTAACTGGATTTTCAACTCTTGAAGTGCCTTTGGGGCCATTCTGTATGGGGCTTTAGATACTGGTGCGGCTTCGGGAACTAAATCTATTGTGAATTCCACTTGTCTACCTGAAAACACATCTATAAATTCTTGTGCCACTGGTACATCCTCAACCTTTGTCGAGTTTTTCTCCAAAGATATTAACTAGAAACCCTTGAGATGTTTCTTTTCTCAACATTTTCTCAGCTTGTAAGGCTGAAACCAGTTGGAGATGGGGTTTGGTCTTTATTCCGAGGAAAGAAAATTGTTCTTCTCCTGGTTTTTGAAAAGAGACTTCCCTTTCTCTACAACGAATGGTCGCATAATTACATCCTAACCAATCCATGCCCAAAACCACATGAAAGTCCTTCATATCTATCATATACAAATTAGCTTCCAAGGTTTTTCCCTCAATATCGAATTTCACTGACTTAGCTAACTTGTCTGTGTTCAATGTCCTGCCTGAGGGTAGGCTAACTTCTAGTGTACTATTTGACTTATTACAAGTAATACTAGATTTAGCAATGAAAGGCATTGATACAAAAGAGTGAGTAGCTCCTGAATCAAACAGTATATAAGTAGGTGTATTGGCTACCAGTATAATACCTGTTATTATGTTTAAGTTTCCCTCTGCATCTTTTTGAGTCAATGTAAAAACTCGTGCTTTCCCTTTCTTGTTCTGATCATTGTTATCATCTTTCGTCTGAGTAAATATGGGATAATCCCTAGCAATATGTCCTGATTTGCCACACCGAAAATAGGCATTCTTCCCATACAAGCATTCACCACGATGAGGCTTACCATACTTAGCACATGGCGCTACTGCAGCTACCATGGCCTTACTAGCGCTAGATCCGATATTAACTTTCTTATTTTTCCATTTGCCCTTTCCTTTGTCTTGACCATTCCACTTTCTCTTTCCAATTTGCCCTTTACCCTACTGGTTGTACAATTGACAATGTTGCTCTACATTAGCCTTTTGATACCAGATAGCGTGAGCTCGTTCTAGCATCTCACGATACGACGTGAAGCGATGTGACATAAGGATCATACTTAGGTCCGGGTTTAACCCTTGCTCAAACCTTCGAGTTTTCTTAATTTTCGTGTCAACCAGATGTGGAGCATACTTTGAGAGTTGATCGAACTTCCACTCGTAATCTGTTAGGGACATATTACCTTGCTTGAGTTGAAGGAATTCGTTCTCCTTGAAATCCCTTAGAGATTGATGAAAATATTTGTCCATCACTTCCTCCTTGAATTGTTCCCAAGTTATTGCCAATTGTTGCTCCAGAGTCCTAGTTCGGGACATCGAATCCCACTAGTGACTTGCATCACCGATAAACATAAACTCCGCACATTGAACCCTTTGGGCATTAGTGCAGTCTATGAGCCAAAAAATTCGTTCTAGCTTACGAAGCCATTCCTTAACTACTAGAGACTAGATGCTCCATCAACGGTAGGGGGCTTATGCCTTCAAAATAACTCAACTACCGAGGCATGAATCGGAAGAGTAATAGGAGCTGGTGGTGTAGGTGGAGCGGAATTTTGATTCAGCCTGCCAAGATCTTGAACCACTTGCAGGAGATCCCTTATCAAGTTGTTCTGGTTTGCTCGAGATATTTTCTTAGAGATAAGATATAATATCTCACATTAACTTCGTTTGCCTAAACTAGAATATTTAAAAAAAAAAATAAGGTAGTCCTCAAATTGATCATAATTTGCCTTTATTAATAGTACTCATTGCAATTAGGACATACAATAGGTCGACAATTTTTTTATTTTTTATTTTTTGAAAAACATAAAGGAAAAGATATCACAAGGAAATGGAAATCTAAATTTCTAATCCCTATGAATCTTGCGAATCTTCTTCGGTAGACCCTCATCTTCGGAGGAGTTTTCTGTCTCAGGCCTTGACTCTAGGTCCATCTCAACCTGTGGCTCAGGTTCATGCTCATGATCATTCTCGAAGTCCAACCCAAAATCACCCTCATGCTCCCATTCGGGATCTTCCTTTGGGTTTGATTCAAACTGAGATTCGGGCTCCAGCTCAGGGTCAACCTCATTATTGGGCTCAATTACTTTCTCCGGTTAGGGTTCTAAACTATCACTCCATCTGTCTAGAAAGGTCTGACAATATATACCGAATTCAATCGTATTTGGGTGCTTTGAATGGTTACCCTCTAGCATCTCATCCCTAACAATGGCTCCCTTGTTTCCGCACTGAGGTGGAAGTGAATGTATAAGGTTATTCACAGCCTCGATATACGTGATCACCAGTCCCGCATCTACAGCTGCCATACATCTCTCGTAGATATCATCTACGTGTTCAACAAGTGGACAAGATGGGTCAGTCACATAGTTCTCATAGGACTGGATGATGGCCCTACGGTTCAGCACTACTATATAAACTGTGGCCTTTCTAGCGGTCTGATAAGTTCTAGCCATGTCTGTCACATAAGTGTCCAATTATGTGTTATCTTCATTAGTGATATCAACTTATGCATTATGCTCTTGAGGTTTTAATATGATGGCCAATCATCATTTCTTCACGTATATTTAAACAAAATATAATGTACATAGCATTTTTTAAAACATCATAAGCATTTTTCATAGATTCAAGCTTAAATGATTAAAAAATCAAAATCATGCTCGAAAAAATAATGTGGAACATAATATTTTATTCCATACTTTGGGTTCGTCGGATGAGGTCAACTAATAGACGCAAAATGCCATGGAAAGCCTTAAATGTTTCATTTTTTTTTTCATCTCATAAATAAAATACACTAAGTCTACAGAATTGACTAAACTCGAGCTCTGATACCACGCTGTAACGCCCCGACCTGCATGAACGGAAACGTCACTCAACCACTGTACCTTAGCTGTAAAGTTAGTTCAATATATTTTTAGTAGAAGGTGTAAAGATTAAATTTTAGAATTTAATTAAAGAATTTTTCTTTTCTTTTCTTTTCTTTTTTTATTTGAACAATAATCCAATTCTAAAAGAAAACAATTTCAAAAATTTTTTAGAATGGGTTCCATGCATGTAACGACTATTGACGTGAAATTTTGGCAAAACTTAAAAAGTAATGTTGTTGTTCCAGTTTTTTGTCTCAAACAGTAATTGCCAAAATAAATTTGTTTTCATAGCTATCGACCTTGAAACTTCATCAGATTTTATGATAAGGCAGTAAACTCTTTATAATATGACATAGTAAAAAATTTGCTTCCGTCGACATCATATAGGGTATTAAAATATTTTTCAAAACTCAGCAGTGACCTGGTTGAAAGGTAAACTGGTGCAGTTCACTTAAAATGATATATAAAATTCCACTGATGTGAAAACCACATGATTTAAAATTTATTTAGTAGCTAATCCATGAGACTATCAAATCCAATTGGTTTCATCCAAAAATTCCAAGTAACATGTGAGTTATGAATTTTTGAAAACCAGGGTAGAAGCTAAAAAACAGAGACAGCTCCTAGCACAGTTTACTTTATGTGACATATAACCTTTTACCGATATTGGATTGGCATGATTCCAATTTTATTCAGTATCTAACTTGTTAGGCTATCCAATCCAATTAGTTTCGTATAAAAATACCAAGTAACAAAAGAGTTATGATTTTTTTAAAGATGAGGCAGAAACTAAAATTTCTGAAGAGATATCAAAACTTTAAGTCGCTAACTTTTTTTTTTGTATACGGTGATTTGTAAATTTATTCCTATGATGCATATCTACTTTCAAACATAGTTTATTCATAATGAGTATTCGTAAAATAGATCCAGACAATATTCGTGGGAATCAAATTTAAAGAAAGTGTAAACATCTCAAAATCAACTAAAGATGTAAATCACCGGCTTCGTCATGACATGTTGCATCATCCTTTACCATCATCTATGCCCCAAGGAAAATCCATTCAACCTATAGGAAGGGAATTAATCCATGAGTTTGAAACTCAATAGATATCATCGGTCCAATTCGTTATCAAATTAGAAATTCCGAACTATAGATTCATACCGTCGCATGTAGATGGATTTCCAACAAAATCCAATTACTATAGCATTATCATAACATGTAGAGCCGGAGAATGATCATTCAAACTGTTGTAGTACTGAAGCACCGTACTCGAAGATATCATTTCATTCAAACATTTATCAAAAAATCAGATTTGAAAACGAATGAACATTGCACCTCTACCTACCTTGAATTTTCTTGGATAAAAGAACAAAATGTATGGAAAGCCTTCCTTCTTCTCACCCTTGTTATACCTTAAGCTTAACTTGATATGAAATATATTTTTTGAGAGAAAATGAGATGAAATTCAGATTTGAAGAGGAGTGTAGTGAAAAAGTGACATTCCACTTCTATAACCTTTTTTTAATGAAAAATTAAGTTGGGGAGTTGTATTATCATAAAATTTAATAAACTTAGTCTTTAACTAAGAATTTGAAGAGTCTCTAAGCCATAAAAATAATTCATATGAAAGTTTTATTAAAAAAAATCTATATGGTGATTCGAACCTGGGTTGCCAATATGAAATACCATGTAGATGACCATTGGGGCAACCCAGTTATTCATTAAATCTTTGTAAACAATTCTACTTATACTTAATCTCTTAAACTGCTGGGCTTTTTAATTAATCTATGACTTGGGCTTTCGTAATCCTACATGGGTTGAGCTTCCATAGGTCATTTCTAAAATGGGTTAGGTTCGTGGTGCTAGATCATCACAAAATAATAGCATAATTTCATTCTATTTTTTCTCAGCTACTACACACGTGGCAAAGTGTAAATTAAAGTGTACACCATAGTGTGTAGAAAGGTTCCTACCGATTGAACTTTGCTATTTCTATGCCGATTTTTGACATCTTATATGACACTTGCACTATTGTCAATTGTCAATTGGATGGGAAAATTGTTTGAAATTTAAACTATCCAGCGAGGTGATATCACGTGGTAAAGTGTAAATTAAAGTGTACACCATAGTGTACATGTCGTAAGGTTCTTACCGATTGAACTTTGCTATTTGTACAATGACTTTTGACACGTTGTATGACACTTATGTTGTTGTCAAGTGCCATTTGGATATGAAAACTGTTTGAAATGTAAATTGTCCAGTGGGGTAGTGTCACGTGGCAAAGTGTAAACTAAAGTGTACACCATAGTAGGTTCTTACCGATTAAACTTTGCTTTTTGTACACTAATTTTTGACACGTTATTTGACACTAACATTGTTGTCATGTGTCAATTAGATGGAAAAACTGTTTGAAATTTAAACTATCCAACAGGATAAAGTCATGTGGCAAATTATAAACTAAAGTGTAACCATAGTGTACATGTCGCATGGTTCATACCGATTGAATTTTGCTACTTGTACACTAACTTTTGACACGTTGTTTGACACTTGCATTGTTGTCAAGTGTCAATTGGGTGGGAAAACTATTTAAAATTTAAACTTTCCAATAGGGTAATGTTGTAGAACCCCAAATAATTTTAAACACCTTAGTGGCACTAAGACATGAATATTGGATGGCTAAAGTATACTTCAAAATTTTAGTCTCATTTGAGACCCATTTACGACATAGAAAACATTCAATTTGGAAAATGATATCTAAAGAAAAGTTGTAGCTCTTTGAGTTAACTTTTCAACGCACTTTGAATTACCTCAATCGGATATCGGGAGAAGAAGTTATGATAGAAATACTAAAAACTGTATAGTATCAACTGAAGTACGCGAAATATGAAAAGTCAAATTCCTACACGATTTTCTAGCACCTTCTTAAATCTATAACTCCCACATAAATGACACTCGTATTAATGAGCATTAGGCCCTTCACTTGCCCTTAAGTTGTGAGATTTTCACCCATAAATAGGCCCCAATGCATACACATTTTTTACACCAAGACAAAAGCTTCTAAGCATAAAAGGGAGAGTTTTAAAGTTTAGAAAAAAGAGAAATGAGAAGGAGGAAAATTAGCTTTTCCTAGAAGTTTTGGTGCTATCAAGAAGTGTTTTCCAAGCATCAATTCTCAACGAAGTTTTTTTTTAAACATCAAAGGGGTGCATTTTTCAACAAGGTTCAAAGCATCAATTAAGGTAGGTAGAGGTGCAAAGTGTTAATTTGTGTTAAGTTATAAGTTTCTAACAAATGAAGATTTATGTTAATGTTTGTATGTCTAACGGTACCTCCGGTACGGCATACACCTCCATGTCTAATGGTACCTCCGGGTACGGCATGTACTTCTGGTCGAGGCGTCGTGTTAAGTCATGACTCTACGTGTTTGGGATTCTACCGAAAATCCTACTATGAAAAGGTTTCTAAAGTTACAGCTTTGAAATGTATAATTTGATCACGAATGTACCAATAATATCTATTGAGTTTTTTAACTCACGGGTTTAACCTCTTCTCTACAGATTGATATGATTCTACCTTGGGCCTGGATGATGGAAAAGATGGAGAGTGGTGCAACGAGCCCATGGAAAACCCAGTGAACAAGTTATTTAGATTTATTTTTGTGAACGTTTTCAATGTTATTTCTTTAAAGTATTTGAATAACGCTGAACGCGAGAACAAATTGTGTTTTCTTCAAATAAATTACGTTCCGTATTTTTTATTAAGTGTTTTATTTAAAGTATTTGTAAGGTTGTTGTTAAAATTATCATTGTAAAAATTAACCTTCCGCTAAAACATATTCTCCTATGACTAAACTACCGGTTAGTTAAGTAAAGTAAGAAGCGTTCTGATCCACAAGGAGTCGGGGCGTTACAAATGTCACGTGATAAAGTCTAAACTAAAGTGTACACCATAGTGTACAAGTAGCAAGGTTTTTACCGATTGAACTTTGTAATCTGTACACTGATTTTTGACACGTTGTTTGACAGTTGTATTGATGTCAAGTGTTAAATGGATGGGAAAACTGTTTGAAATTTAAACTGTCCAACAGGGTAATGTCACGTGGCAAAGTGTAAACTAAAGTGTACACCATAGTGTACATGTGACATGGTTCATATCGATTGATCTTCGCTATTTGTACACTATTTTTTAACACGTTGTTTGACACTTGCATTGTGTTCAAGCGTCAATTGGATGGGATAAGTATTTGAAATATAACTGTCCAACATGGTAATTTTACGTGGCAAACTGTAAACTAAATAGTGTACATGTTGCAAGGTTTCTACCGATTGAACTTTTCTATTTGTACACCAATTTTTGACACGTTGTTTAACACTTGCATTGTTGTCAGGTGTCAATTGGAAGGAAAAATTATTTGAAATTTAAACTGTCCAATTGGGTAATATCACATGGCAAAGTGTAAACTAAAGTGTATACCATAGTATACATGTTGCAAGGTTCCTACCGATTGAACTTTGCTATTTGTACACCAATTTTTGACACGTCGTATGACACTTGCATTGTTGTCAAATGTCAATTGGATGGGAAAATTGTTTGAAGTTTATACTACCTAATAGGGTAATATCATGTGGTAAAGTGTAAACTAAAGTGTACACCATAGTGTACATGTAGCAAGGTTCTTACCGATTGAACTTTGCTATTTTTAAACTGATTTTTGACACGTTGTTTGACACTTGCATTGTTGTCAAGTGTCAATTGGATGGGAAAACTGGTTGAAATTTCAACTGTCCAACACGGTAATGTCACGTGGTAAAGTATAAACTAAAGTATATACAATAGTGTACATGTAGCATGGTTCATAACGATTGAACTTTGCTATTTGTACACTGATTTTTGACAAGTTGTTTGACACTTGCATAGTTGTCAAGTGTCAATTGGATGGGAAAATTGTTTGACATTTAAACTGTCCAATACGGTAATGTCACGTGGCAAAGTGTGAACCAAAGTGTACACTATAGTGTACATGTAGCATGGTTCATACCGATTGAACTTTGCTATTTCTACACTGATTTCTGGCACACTGTTTTACACTTGCATTGTGGTCAAGTATCAATGAGATGGGAAAACTGTTAGAAATTTAAACTGTCCAACAGGGTATTGTCACGTGGCAACGTCTAAACTAAAGTTTACGCCATAGTGTATATGTAACAAGGTTCTTACCGATTGAACATTGCTATTTGTACACTGATTTTTAACACTTTGTTTGACACTTGCATTGTTGTCAACTGACAATTGGATGAGAAAACTTCTTAAAATTTAAAATGTCCAATAAGGTGATGTCACGAGGCAAAGTGTTAACTAAAGTGTACACCAAATGTACATGTTGCAAGATCCTTACCGATTGAATTTTGCTGTTTGTACCCCAATTTTTGACACGTTGTTTAACACTTGCATTGTCGTCAAGTGTCGATTGGATGGGAAAACTGTCTGAAATTTATACTGTCTAACAGGGTAATGTCACGTGGTAAAGTGTAAACTAAAGTGTATTCCATAGTGTACACGTAGCAAGGTTCTTACCGATTGAACTTTGCAATTTGTAAACTGATTTTTGACACGTTGTTTGACACTTGCATTGTTGTCGAATGTCAATTGGATGGAAAAACTGGTTGAAATTCAAACTGTCCAACAGGGTAATGTCACGTGTCAAAGTGTAAACTAAATTATATACCATAGGGTACATGTAGAATGGTTCATGCTGATTGGACTTTACTATTTGTACACTAATTTTTGTCATGTTGTTTGACACTTGCATTGTTGTCAAGTGTCAATTGTATGGGAAAATTGTTTGAAATTTAAACTGTCCAAAAGGGTAATGTCACGTGGCAAAGTATGAACCAAAGTGTACACTATGGTGTACATGTAGCATGGTTCGTATCGATTGAACTTTACTGTTTATGCACTGATTTTTGAAAAGTTGTTTGACACTTGCATTGTTGTCTAAGTGTCAATTGGATGGGAAAATTGTTTGAAATTTAAACTGTCCAACAGGGTAATGAAACGTGGGAAAGTGTGAACCAAAGTGTACACTATAGTGTACATGTAGCATGGTTCATACCGATTGAACTGCTATTTCTACACTGAGTTTTGACACACTGTTTTACACTTGAATTGTGGTCAAGTGTCAATGGGATGGGAAAATTGTTCGAAATTTAAACGTCCAATAGAGTATTGTCACGTGGCAACGTTTAAACTAAAGTGTACACCATAGTGTACATGTAACAAGGTTCTTACTAATTGAACATTGCTATTTGTACACTGATTTTTGACACGTTGTTGGACACTTGGTACATGTAGCATGGTTCATACCGATTGAACTGCTATTTCTACACTGATTTTTGACACACTGTTTTACACTTGCATTGTGGTCAAGTGTCAATGGGATGGGAAAACTGTTTGAAATTTAAACTGTCCAATAGGGTATTATCATGTGGCAACGTCTAAACTGAAGTGTACACCATAGTATATATGTAACAAGGTTCTTACCGATTGAACGTTGCTATCTGTACACTGATTTTTGACACATTGTTTGACAATTGCATTGTTGTTAAGTGACAATTGGATGGGAAATCAGTTTGAAATTTAAACTGTTTAATAGAGTAATGTCACGTGGCAAAGTGTGAACCAAAATGTACACTATAGTGTACATGTAGCATGGTTCATACCGATTGAACTTTGCTAATTCTACACTGATTTTTAATACATGGTTTTACACTTGCATTGTGGTCAAGTGTCAATGGAATGGGAAAACTATTTGAAATTTAAACTGTCCAACATCGTATTGTCACGTGGCAAAATCGAAACTAAAGTGTACATGTAACAAGGTTCTTACCGATTGAACATTGCTATTTGTACAATGATTTTTGACACTAGCATTGTTGTCAAGTGACAATTGGATGGGAAAATTCTTTGAAATTTAAATTGTCCAACAGGGTAATTTCACGAGGCAATGTGTAAACTATATGTACACCATAGTGTACATGTAGCAAGGTTCTTACTGATTGAAATTTGTTATTTGGACACTAATTTTAGATACGTTGTTTAACACTTGCATTGTTTTCAAGCGCCAATTAGTTGGAAAAACTATTTGAAATTTATACTGTCTAACAGGGTATGTCACGAGGCAAAGTGTAAACTAAAGTGTACAACATAGTATACATGTAGCAAGGTTCTTATCGATTGAACTTTGCAATTTGTACACTGATTTTTGAAACGTTGTTTGACACTTGCATTGTTTTCAAGTGTCAATTGGATGGGAGAATTGGTTGAAATTTAAACTGTCCAACAGGGTAATGTCACGTGGCAAAGTGTAAACTAATGTGTAGACCATAGTGTACATGTAGCATGGTTCACATCGATTGAACTTTGCAATTTGTACACTGATTTTTGACAAGTTGTTTGACACTTGCATTGTTGTCAAGTGTCAATTTGATCGAAAAATCTTTGAAATTTAAACTGTCCAACAGAGTAATGTCACATTGCAAAGTGTGAACCAAAGTGTAGACTATAGCGTACATGTAGCATGGTTCATACCGATTGAACTTTGATATTTCTACACTGATTTTTGACACACTGTTTTACACCTGCATTATTGTCAAGTGTCAATGGGATGGGAAAACTATTTGAAATTTAAACAGTCCAACAGGATAATGTCCCGTGGCAAAGTGTAAACTAAAGTGTACACCTAATGTACTTGTAGCAAGGTCCTTACCGATTAAACTTTGCTGTTTGTACACCGATTTTTGAGAAGTTGTATAACACTTGCATTGTTGTCAAGTGTCAATTGGATGGGAAAATTGTTTGAAATTTAACCTATCCAGTGGGGTAATGTCATGTGGCAAAGTGTAAAATAAAGTGTTCACCATAGTGTACATGTTGCAAGGTTCTTACCGATCAAACTTTGCTATTTGTGCACTAATTTTTGACACGTTGTTTGACACTTGCATTATTGTCAAGTGTCAATTGGATGGAAAAATTGTTTGAAATTTATACTGTCTAACAGGTTAATTTCACGTGGTAAAGTGTAAATAAAGTGTACACCATAGTGTACATGTGGCAAGGTTCTTACAGATTGAACATTGCAATTTGTAAACTGATTTTTGTCACGTTGTTTGACAATTGCATTGTTGTCAAGTGTCAATTGAATGGGAAAACTGGTTGAAATTTAAACTGTCCAATAGGGTAATGTCACGTGGCAAAGTGTAAACTATAGTGTATACCATAGTGTACATGTACCATGGTTCATACTGATTGATCTTTGCTATTTGTACACTGATTTTTGACAAGTTGTTTGACACTTGCATTGTTATCAAGTGTCAATTGGATGAGAAAATTGTTTGAAATTTAAAGTTTCCAACAGGGGAATGTCATGTGGCAAAGTGTGAACTATAGTGTACATGTAGCATGGCTCATACCGATTGAACTTTGCTATTTCTACACTAATTTTTGACACACTATTTTACACTTGCATTGTGGTCAAGTGTCGATGGGATGAGAAAACTATTTGAAATTTAAACTATCCAATAGGGTATTGTCACTTGGCAGCGTCTAAACTAAAGTGTACGCCATAGTGTATATGTAACAAGGTTCTTACCGATTGAACATTACTATTTGTACACTAATTTTTGACACATTTTTTGACACTTGCATTGTTGTCAAGTGACAATTGGATGGGAAAACTGTTTAAAATTTAAACTGTCCAACAGGGTAATGTCACGAGGCAAAGTGTAAACTAAAGTCTACACCATAGTGTACATGTAGCAATGTTTTTACCAATTGAACATTGCTATTTGCACACTGATTTTAGACACGTTGTTCGACACTTGCATTGTTGTCAAGTGTCGATTGGATGGGAAAACTATTTGAAATTTTTACTTTCTAATGGCTAATGTCACCTGGCAAAGTGTAAACTAAAGTGTACACCATAGTGTACATGTACAAATGTTCTTAGCGATTGAACTTTGCAATTTGTATACTGATTTTTGATACGTTGTTTGACAATTGCATTGTTTTCAAGTGTCAATTGGATGGGAAAATTGGTTGAAATTTAAACTATCCAACAGGGTAATGTCACGTGGCGAAGTGTAAACTAAAGTGTATACCATAGTGTTCATGTAGCATGGTTAATACCGATTGAACTTTACTATTTCTACACTGATTTTTGACACACCATTTTACACTTGCATTGTTGTCTAGTGTGAATGGGATGGGAAAACTATTTGAAATTTAAACTGTCCAAAAGGGTAATGTCCCGTGGCAAAGTGTAAACTAAAAACACCTAATGTACATGTAGCAAGGTCCTTACAGATTGAACTTTCCTGTTTGTACACTGATTTTTGACACTTGCATTGTTGTCAAGTGTCAATTAGATGGGAAAATTGTTTGAAATTTAAACTTTCCAGAAGGGCAATGTCACATGGCAAAGTGTACACCATAGTGTACATCTAGCAAGGTCCTTATGGATTGAACTTTGCTATTTGTACACCAATTTTTGATACGTTTTTTGACACTTGCATTGTTGTTAAATGTTAATTAGATGGGAAAAATTTTGTAATTTAAACTATCCAACATGGTAATGTCAAATGGCAAGGTGTAAATTAAAGTGTACACCATAGTGTACATGTAGCAAGGTTCTTACGGATTGAACTTTCCTATTTGTACACTAATTTTTGACACGTTGTTTTACACTTGTATTGTTATTAAGTGTCAATTGGATAGGAAAACTATTATGAATTTATATTGTCTAACGGGGTAATGTTACGTGGAAAAGTGTAAACTAAAGTGTACACCATAGTGCACATGTAGCAATGTTCTTATCGATTGAACTTTGCAATTTGTACATTGATTTTTGACACGTTGTTTGACACTTGCCTTGTTGTCAAGTATCAAATGGATGGGAAAACTATTTGAAATTTAAACTATCCAATAGGGAAACGTCACATGGCAAAGTTTAAACTAAAGTGTACACCATAGTAGGTTTTTACCGATTGACCTTTGCTATTTGTACACTAATTTTTGACACTTTGTTTGACACTTGCATTGTTGTCAAGTGTCAATTAGATGGGAAAACTGTTTGAAATTTAAACTGTCCAACAGAGTAATGTCACGTGGCAAATTATAAACTAAAGTGTACACCGTAGTGTACATGTCGCATGGTTCGTACCGACTGAACTTAGCCATTTGTACACTAATTTTTGACACGTTGTTTGGTACTTGTATTGTTGTCAAGTGTCAAATTGATGGGAAAACTGTCTGAAATTTAAACTGTCCAATAGGTTAATGTCACGTGGCAAAATGTAAACTAATGTGTACACAATAGTGTACATGTAGCAAGGTTCTTATCGATTGAACTTTGCAATTTGTACACTGATTTTTGACACATTGTTTGACACTTGCATTGTTGTCAAGTGTCAAATGGATGGAAAAACTGTATGAAATTTAAAGTATCCAACAGGGTAATGTCACGTGGCAAAGTGTAAACTAAAGTGTACACCATTGTGTACATGTGGCATGGTTCATATCAATTGAACTTTGCTATTTGTACACTGATTTTTGACACGTTGTTTAAAACTTGCATTGTTGTCAAGTGTCAATTGGATGGAATAACTATTTGAAATTTAAACTGTCCAACAGGGTAATATCACATGGCAAAGTGTAAACTATAATCCACACTATAGTGTACATGTAGCAAGGTTCCTACCGATTGACCTTTGCTATTTGTACACCAATTTTTGACACGTTGTATGACACTTGCATTGTTGTCAAGTGTCAATTGGATGGGAAAACTATTTGAAATTTAAACTGTCCAGTGGGGTAATGTCACGTGGCAAAGTGTAATCTAATGTGTATACCATAGTGTACATGTCGCAAGGTTCTTATCGATCGGACTTTGCTATTTGTACACTGATTTTTGACACATTGTTTGACACTTGCATTATTGTCAAGTGTCAATTGGATGGGAAAACTGCATGAAATTTATACTTTCTAACAGGTTAATGACACATGGGAAAGTGTAAACTAAAGTATACACCATAGTATACATGTAGCAAGGTTCTTACCGATTGAACTTTACAATTTGTAAACCGATTTTTGACATGTTGCTCGACACTTGCATTGTTATCAAGTGTCAGTTGGATGGGAAAACTTGTTGAAACTTAAACTATCCTACCAGGTAATGTCAGGTGGTAAAGTGTAAACTAAAGTGTGTACTACAGTGTACATGTAGCATGGTTTATACCGATTGAACTTTGCTTTTTGTAAACCAATTTTTAACACGTTGTATGACACTTGCATTGTTGTCTAGTGTTAATTGGATGAGAAAATTATTTGAAATTTAAACTGTCCAGTGGGGTAATGTTACGTAGAGTGTAAACTAAAATGTACAACATAGCGTACATGTGGCAAGGTTCTTACAGGTCGAACTTTGCTATTTGTGCACTGATTTTTGACAAGTTGTTTGACACTTGCATTGTTGTCAAGTGTAAAAAGGATGGGAAAACTATTTGAAATTTAAACTGTCCAACAGGGTAATGTCACGTGACAATGTTTAAACTAAAGTGTACACCGTAGTATACATGTAGCAAGGTTCTTACCGATTGAACATTACTATTTGTACACTGATTTTTGACACATTGTTTGACACATGCAATATTGTCAAGTGTCAATTGGATGGGAAACTATTTGAAATTTAAATTGTCATGTCATGTGGCAAAGTGTGAACTAAAGTGTACACTGCAGTGTACATTTATCAAGGTTCTTACCAATTTAACTTTGCAATTGTACACTGATTTTTACACGTTGTTTAACTCTTGCATTGTTGTCAAGTGTCAATTGGATGGGAAAACTAGTTGAAATTTAGACTGTCCAACATGGTAATGTCACGTGGCAAAGTGTAAACTAAAGTGTATACCATAGTGTACATGTAGCATGGTTCATACCGATTGAAATTCGCTATTTGTACACTGATTTTTGACATGTTGTTTGACACTTGCATTGTTGTCAAGCGTCAATTGGATGAGAAAACTATTTAAAATCTATACCATCTTGCAGGGTAATATTACTTGGCAAAGTGTAAACTAAAGTGTACACCATAGTGTACTTGTAGCAAGTTTCTTACTGATTGAACTTGGCAATTTGTACACTGATTTTTGACACATTGTTTTATACTTGCATTGTTGTCAAGTGTCAATTGAATGGGAAAATTGGTTGAAATTTAAACTGTCCAACAGGGTAATGTCACGTGGCAAAGTATAAACTGAAGTGTATACCATAGTGTACATGTAGCATGGTTAATAACGATTGAACTTTGCTATTTGTACACTGATTTTTCACAAGTTGTTTAACACTTGCATTGTTGCCAAGTGTTAATTTAATGGGAAAACTATTTGAAATTTAAGTTGTCCAATAGGGTAATGTCACATGGCAAAATATAAATAAAGTGTACACCATTGTGTACATGTACCGAGGTTCTTACGGATTGAACTTTTCTATTTGTACACTGATTTTTGACACGTTGTTTGACACTTGCATTGTTGACAAGTGTTAATTGGACGGAAAAATTGGTTGAAATTTAAACCGTCAAACAGGGTAATGTCACATGGCAAAGTGTAAACTAAAGTGTATACCATAGTGTACATGTTGATGATTCTTACGGATTGAACTTTTCTATTTTTAAAGTGATTTTTGACACGTTGTTTGACACTTGTACTATTGTCAAGCATCAATTGGATGGGAAAATTGTTTGAAATTTAAATTGTCTAACAGCGTAAAGTCACGCGGCAAAGTGTTAATGAAAGTGTATGCCATAGTGTACATGTAGCATAGTTCATACCGATTGAACTCTGCTTTTTGTACACTAATTTTTGATACATTGTGTGACACTTGCATTGTTGTCAAGTGTCAATTGGATGAGAAAATTGGTTGAAATTTAAACTATCCAATAAGGTAATGTCCTATGGCAAAGTGTAAACTAAAGTGTATACCATAGTGTACATGCAGCATGGTCCATACCGATTAAACTTTGCAATTTGTACACTGATTTTTGACACGTTGTTTCACACTTACATTGCTGGCAATTGTCAATTGGATGGGATAACTGGTTGAAATTTAAACTGTCCAACAAGGTAATGTCACATGACAAAATGTAAACTAAAGTGTATACCATAGTGTACATATAGCATGGTTCATACCAATTGAACTTTGCTATTTTTACAATAATTTTTTCCAAGTTGTTTGACACTTGCATTATTGTCAAGTCTCAATTGAAGGGAAAAAAATGGTTGAAATTTAAACTGTCCAATAGGGTAATGTCACGTGGCAAAGTGTTAACTAAAGTGTATACCACAGTGTACATGTAGCATGGTTCGTACGGATTGAACTTTGCTATTCCCACACTGATTTTTGACACACTGTTTTACACTTGCATTGTTGTCAAGTGTCAATGGGATGGGAAAACTATTTGAAATTTTAATTATCCAACAGGGTAATGTCCCGTGGCAAAGTGTAAACTAAAGTGTACACCTAATGTACATGTAGTAAGGTCCTTATCGATTAAACTTTGCCATTTGTACACTGATTTTTGACATGTTGCTTGACACTTGCATTGTTGTCAAGTATCAATTAGATGGGAAAACTGTTTGAAATTGAAACTGTCCAACAGGGCAATGTCACGTGACAATGTGTAAACTAAGATGTACACCGTAGTGTACATGTAGCAAGGGCCTTAAGGATTGAACTTTGCTATTTGTACACTAATTTTTGACAAGTGCATTGTTGTTCAGTGTCAATTGGAAGGGCAAACTATTTGTAATTTAAAATATCTAACACGGTAATGTCCCGTGGTAAAGTGTAAACTAAAGTATACACCATAGTGTACATGTAGTAAGGTCCTTACCGATTGAACTTTGCTAATTCTACACTGATTTTTGATGCGTTGTTTAACACTTGCAATGTTGTCAAGTGTTAAATGGATTGGAATATAGTTTGAAATTTAAACATCCAACAGTGTAATGTCACGTGACAAAGTGTAAACTAAAGTGTACACCATAGTGTACATGTAGCAAGGTTCTTACCGATTGAACATTGCTATTTGTACATTGATTCTTGACACATTGTTTAACACTTGAATTGTTGTCAATTGTCAATTGGATGGATAAACTATTTGAAATTTAAACTGTGCAACAGTAAAATGTCACTTGGCAAAGTGTAAACTAAAGTATACACACAGTGTTCATGTAGCATGGTTAATACAGAGTAAACTTTGCTATTTGTACACTGATTTTTGATACTTTATTTGAGACTTACGTTGTTGTCAAGTGTCAATTGGATGGAAAAACTATTTGAAATTTAAACTTTCCACATGGTAATGTCATGTAGCAAAGTGTAAACTAAAGTGTACACCATA
>NC_036247.1:928179-1083788 GCF_002742605.1 Olea europaea var. sylvestris
ATGTAGCATGGTTCATACCGATTGAACTTTGTGATTTGTACACTAATTTTTGACACGTTGTTTAACACTTGCATTGTTGTCAAGTGTCAATTGGATGGGAAAACTGGTTGAATTTAAACTATCCAACAGGGAAATGTCACGTGGCAAAGTAGAAACTAAAGTGTATACCATAGTGTACATGTAGCATGGTTCATACCGATTGAACTTTGCTATTTGTACACTGATTTTTGACAAGTTGTTTGACACTATTGTTGTCAAGTGTCAATTGGATGGGAAAACTGATTGAAATTTAAACTGTCCAACACGGTAATGTCACATGGTAAAGTGTAAACTAAAGTGTACACCATAGTGTACATGTAGCATGGCTCATACTGATTGAACTTTTCTATTTCTACACTGATTTTTGACACACTATTTTACACTTGCATTGTTGTCAAGTGTCAATGAGATGGGAAAACTGTTTGAAATTTAAACTGTCCAACAGGGTAATGTTCCATGGCAAAGTGTAAACTAAAGTTTACACCTATACTTGTAGCAAGGTCCTTATCGATTGAACTTTGCCGTTTGTATGCTGACTTTTGACACATTGTTTGACACTTGCATTGTTGTCATGTGTCAATTAGATGGAAAAACTGTTTGAAATTTAAACTATCCAACAGGGCAATGTCACATGACAATGTGTAAACTAAGGTGTACACCATAGTGTACATGTAGCAAGGTCCTTAAGGATTGAACTTTGCTATTTGTACACTGATTTTTGACACATTTTTTGACATTTGCATTGTTGTCCAGTGTCAATTAGATGGGAAAATTGTTTGTAAACTAAACTATCCAACAAGGTGATGTCACGTGCTAAAGTGTAAACCAAAGTGTACACCATAGTGTACATGTAGCAAGGTTCTCACCAATTGAACTTTGCTATTTGTATAACAATTTTTGACACGTCGTTTGACACTTGCATTGTTGGCTAGTGTCAATTGGATGGAAAAACTATTGGAAATTTATATTGTCTAACGGGGTATTGTCACGTAGCAAAGTGTAAACTAAAGTGTACACCATAATGTTCATGTAGCAAGGTCCTTATTGATTGAACTTTGCTATTTTTATGCTAATTCTTGATACGTTGTTTGACACTTGCATTATTGTCAAATGTCAATTTGATGGGAAAACTATTTGAAATTTAAATTGTCCAACAGGGTAACGTCACATGGCAAAGTGAAAAGTAAAGTGTACACCATTGTGTATATGTAGCAAGGTTCTTACCGATTCAACTTTGCTATTTGTACACTAATTTTTGACACATTGTTTGACACTGCATTGTCGCCAAGTGTCAAATGGATGGAAAAATTGGTTGAAATTTAAACTGTCCGACAAGGTAATGTCATGTGGTAAAGTGTTAACTAAAGTGTATACCACAGTGTACATGTAGCATGGTTCGTACGGATTGAACTTTGCTATTCCCACACTGATTTTTGACACACTGTTTTACACTTGCATTGTTGTCAAGTGTCAATGGGATGGGAAAATTGTTTGAAATTTATACCGTCTAACAGGATAATGTCACGCGATAAAGTGTAAACGAAAGTGTGCACCATAGTATAAATGTAGCAAGTTTCTTACTGATTGAAATTTGCAATTTGTACACGGATTTTTGACACATTCTTTGATACTTGTATTGTTTTCAAGTGTCAATTTGATTGGGATTGAACTTTGCTATTCCCACACTGATTTTTGACACACTGTTTTACACTTGCATTGTTGTCAAGTGTCAATGGGATGGGAAAATTGTTTGAAATTTATACCGTCTAACAGGATAATGTCACGCGATAAAGTGTAAACGAAAGTGTGCACCATAGTATAAATGTAGCAAGTTTCTTACTGATTGAAATTTGCAATTTGTACACGGATTTTTGACACATTCTTTGATACTTGTATTGTTTTCAAGTGTCAATTTGATGGGAAATTTGTTTGAAATTTGAACTGTCCAATGGTGTAATGTCAAATGGCAAAGTGTGAACCAAAGTGTACACTATAGTGTACATGTACCATGGCTCATACCTATTGAACTTTGCTATTTCTACACTAATTTTGACACACTATTTTACACTTGCATTATTGTCAAGTGTCAATTGGATTGAAATACAATTTGTAATTTAAACTGTCCAACAAGGTAATGTCACGTGACAAAGTCTAAACTGAAATGTACACCATAGTATACATGTTGCAAGGTTCTTGCCGATTGAACATTGTTATTCGTACATTGATTTTTGACAAGTTGTTTGAAACTTGCATTGTTATCAAGTGTCAATTGGTTAGGAAAATTGTTTGAAATTTAAACTGTCCAACAGGATAATGTCACATGGCAAAGTGTAAACTAAAGTGTAAACCATAGTGTACATGTAGCAAGGTTCTTACCGATTGAACTTCGCTATTTGTACGTGAATTTTTGACACGTTGTTTGACACTTGCATTGTTTTCAAGTGTCAATTGGGTGGGAAAGCTTTTTGAAATTTAAATTGTCCATCATGGGAAAGTGTAAATTAAAGTGTACACTATTGAGTACATGTAGCAAGATTCTTACCGATTGAACTTTCCTATTTGTACACTAATTTTTGATACGTTGTTTGACACTTGTATTGTTGTCAAGTGTCAATTGAATGGGAAAGCTATTTGAAATTTAAACTGTCCAACAGGGTAATGTGACGTGGTAAAGTGTAAACTAATGTGTATACCATAGTGTACATATAGCATGGTTCATACCGATTAAACTTTGATATTTGTACACTGATTTATGACACGTTTTTTGAAAATTGCATTGTTGTAAAGCGTTAATTGGATGGGGAAACTATTTAAAATTTATACTGTCTAACAGGGTAATGTCACATGGCAAAGTGTAAACTAATGTGTACACCATAGTATACATGTAGCAAGTTTTTTACCGATTGAACTTTGCAATTTATACACTGATTTTTGACATAATGTTTGACAGTTGCATTGTTGTCAAGTGTAAATTGGATGGGAAAATAGGTTGAAATTTAAACTGTCCAACAGGGTAATGTCACATGGCAAAGTGTAAACTAAAGTGTCTACTATAGTGTACATGTAGCATGGTTCATACCGATTGAATTTTGCTATTTGTACACTGATTATAACACGTTGTTTGACACTTGCATTGTTATAAAACATCAATTGGATGGGGAAACGATTTAAAATTTATACCGTCTAATAGGGTAATGTCACGTGGCAAAGTGTAAACTAAAGTGTAGATCGTAGTGTACATGTAACAAGTTTCTTACCGATTGAACTTTGCAATATGTACACTAATTTTTGACACAATGTTTGACACTTGCATTGTTGTCAAGTGTAAATTGGATGGGAAAATAGGTTGTAATTTAAACTGTCCAATAAGGTAATGTCACGTGGTAAAGTGTAAACTAAAGCGTATACCATAGTGTACATGTAGCATGGTTCATACCGATTGAACTTTGCTATTTCTACACCAATTTTTAACACACTGTTTTACATTTGCATTGTTGTCAAGTGTCAATGGGATGGGAAAACTGTTAGAAATTTAAACTATCCAACAGGGTAATTTCCTGTGGCAAAGTGTAAACTAAAGTGTACACCTAATGTACATGTAGCAAGGTCCTTACTGATTGAATTTTGCCGTTTGTACACTGATTTTTGAGACGTTGTTTGAAACTTGCATTGTTGTCAAGTGTCAATTAGATGGAAAGACTATTTGAAATTTAAACCATCCAACAAGTCAACGTCACGTGGTAATGTGTATATGAAGGTGTACACCATAGTGTACATGTAGTAAGGTCCTTATGGATTGAACTTTGTTATTTGTATACTAATTTTTGACACTTTTTTTGACATTTGCATTGTTTTTGGGTGTCAATAGATTGGAAAAACTGTTTATAATTTTATCTGTCCAACATGGTAAAATCATGTGGTAAAGTTTAAACCAAAGTGTACACCATAGTGTACATGTAGTAAGGTTCTTACCGACTGAACTTTGCTATTTGTATACTAATTTTTGAGACGTTGTTTAACACTTGCATTGTTGTCTAGTGTCAATTGGATGGGAAAACTGTTTGAAATTTATACTGTCTAATGTGGTATTGTCACGTGGCAAAGTGTAAACTAAAGTGTACACCATAGTGTACATGTAGCAAGGTCCTTACCGATTGAACATTGTTATTTGTACACTGATTCTTGACACGTTGTTTAACGCTTGGATTGTTGGCAAGTGTCAATTGGATGGAAAAACTATTTGAAATTTAAACTGTCCAACAGGGTAATGTCACGTGCCAAAGTGTAAATTAAAGTGTACACCATTGTGTACATGTAGCAAGGTTCTTACAGATTGAACTTTGATATTTGTACTCCAATTTTTGAAATGTTGTTTGACACTTGCATTGTTGTCAAGTGTAAATTGGATGGGAAAATTGGTTGAAACTTAAACTGTCCAACATGGTAGTGTCACGTGGTAAAGTGTAAACTAAAGTGTATACCATAGTGTTCATGTAGCATGGTTCATACCGATTGAACTTTGCTATTTTTTGTACACTGATTTTGACACATTGTTTGACGCTTGCATTGTTGTAGAGCATCAATTGGATGGGAAAACTATTTAAAATTTATACTATCTAATAGGATAATGTCACGTGGTAAAGTGTAAACTAAAGTGTACACTGTAGTGTACATGAAGCAATTTTCTTACTGATTGAACTTTGTAATTTGTGCACTGATTTTTGACACATTGTTTGACACTTGCATTGTTGTCAAATGTCAATTGGATGGGAAAATTGGTTGAAATTTAAACTGTCTAACAGGGTAATGTCACGTGGCGAAGTGAAAACTAAAGTGTATACCATAGTGTACATGTAGCATGGTTCATACCGATTGAACTTTGCTATTTGTACACTGATTTTTGACAAGTTGTTTGACACTTGCGTTGTTGTCAAGTGTCTATTGGATGGGAAAATTGTTTTAAATTTATACTGTCCAACAGGGTAATGCCACGTGGCAAAGTGTAAACTAAAGTGTATACCATAGTGTAAATGTAGCATTGTTCATACTGATTGAACTTTGCTATTTCTACACCGATTTTTGACACACTATTTTCCACTTATGTTGTTGTCTAGTGTCAATGGGATCAGAAAATTGTTTCAAATTTAAACTATCCAACAGGGTAATGTCCCGTGGTAAAGTGTAAACTAAAGTGTACACCTAATTTACATGTAGCAAGGTCCGTATCGATTGAACTTTGCCGTTTGTACAATGATTTTCACACGTTGTTTGACACTTGCATTGTTTTCAAGTGTTAACTAGATGGGAAAACTGTTTGAATTTTAAATTGTCCAACAAGGCAACGTCACGTGGCAAGGTGTAACTTAAGGTGTACACCATAGTGTACATGTAGCAAGGTCCTTACGGATTGAACTTTGCTATTTGTACACTGGTTTTTGACAAGTTTTTTTGACATTTGCATTGTTGTTGGGTGTTAATTGGATGGGAAAATAGTTTGTAATTTAAACTATCCAACATGGTAATGTCACGTGGAAAAGTTTAAACCAAAGTGTACACCATAGTGTACATGTAGCGAGGTTTTTACTGATTGAACTTTGCTATAACGTCCCGACCCCTAGTGGACCGGAATGCTACTTACTTTACTTCGCTTAACCGGTGGTTTAGTAACAAGTGTATACGTTTTAGTGGAAGCTTACATCTTCAGATAATAATTTAAATAACAATACTTCAAATACTTTAAACAAAAACACTGAATCATTTTTCAAAACAAACAAATGTAATTTATTTGAAGAAAACATAACTTGTTCTCGCATTCTGCATTATTCAAAACTTTAAAGAAATAACATTGGAAAACATTTCATAAAAATAAATCCAAATCACTTATTCACCGGATTTCCATGGGCTCGTTGCATCACTCTCCATCTTCTCCTCCATCCATGCCCAATGTAGAGTTCCTTCAATCTGTAGAGATGGGATTAAACCCGTGAGTTGAAAAACTCAATAGGTGTCATAGGTGCATTCATGATCAAGCTATACATTTCAAAATATTAAATTTATAACTTTTCATACATGTCGTACCCGGAGGCACCATTTCACATGAAGGGGTATGCCGTACTCGAGGGCACCATTTGATATACGAACATTTCTTCAACATAGCGGGGTATGCTGTACCGAAGTACTATTTGACATTCAACCATTAACATAGAGAGATATGCCGTACCGGAGTACCATTTGACATACAAACATTAACATGAATCGAAACTTATAACTTAACACGATTAAACACATTGCACCTCTCCCTACCTTGATTGATGCTTTTGAAACTTTGAAAACTTGGATTGAAAACTTTGATGAAACTTCGACGTTGAAAGAAATGTACTCCTTGGATGTTTGAAAATCGTTGAGAATTGATGCTTGAAAACACTTCTTAAACTTCTAGGAAAAATAGTTTTCCTCCCTCTCTTTTCTCTCTTGGAAACTCTTTCTTTAGTATGTAAAAGCTCTTGCTTTTGGTGTGTGAAAAAATGAGTGAAAAGAAGTCTCTATTTATAGGTAAATATTCCATAACTTAAAGCAAATGAAGGGTCAAATTTCATTTAAGAGAGAAAACATGGGTGCCATTTAAGTTTGAGGTTAAATGCTTCAATTTAGTAGGGTTTTTATTGCCATGATGATTCCACTATATCTTAACCAGCTGAATCTCTTTATTCCTTAGTTTATTCACTTTTCAATCCAATATCTTGATCGGTAGTTCCTCGTACGACAAATCTTTCTGTACCTCCAAAGTTTGATAACTCACTACATAATTAGGATCATGTACATACTTCTTTATCATCGATATATGGAACATATTGTGCACTGCCGATAATTCAGGTGGCAAAGCTAGTCGGTAAGCCACATTTTCGACTCTATCAAGTATCTAGAAAGGTCCTATATACCGGGGTCATAGCTTGCCTTTCTTTCCAAATCTAATTACACCTTTCATTGGTGCTACTTTCGAAAACACTTTATCCCTAACTTGGAATTCTAAATCCTTCATCCTTATATCTGCATAGCTCTTTTGTCGATCCTGTGCTGCCTTTATTCTTGCACGGATCTTATCGATTACCTCGACCGTCCTTTCAACTATTTCTGGTCCTAAAACTCTCTTCTCTCCGACTTCGTCCCAATGAACAGGGGATCTATATCTTCTACCATAGAGAGCTTCGTATGGAGCCATTCCAGTAGTTGCTTGGAAACTGTTATTATAAGTGAACTCTACTAGAGATAAGTATGACTCCCAATTACCTCCTGATCCAAAACACATGTTCTTAGCATGTCTTCCAAAGTTTGGATGGTCCTTTTAGACTAACCATCGGACTGAGGGTGATATGCTATACTAAAGTTCAGCTTCGTTCCCATAGCTCCTTGTAGACTTTTCCAAAATTTGGATGTGAACCTTGGGTCTCTGTCAGACACAATGGATACATGTACACCATGTAATCTCACAACCTCTTTAATGTACAACTGTGCCAATTAGTCTAAACTGAATGTCATTTTCACTGGAAGAAAATGAGCTGACTTTGTTAGTCGATCCACTACTACCCATATAGCATTATTTTCTCTTGCTGACTTCGGGAATCCAACCACAAAGTCCATCGTGATATTTTCCCATTTCCATTCAGGTATATCTAGTGGATTTAACAATCCAACTGGTTTTTGGTGTTCTGTCTTAACCTGTTGACATACCATGCACTTCTGCACGTACAACCCTATACTTCTTTTCATATTTCTCCACCAAAATGTATCTCGAAGATCTCGATACATTTTCGTACCACCGGGATGTGCGGTGTACGGGTGGAATGAGCTTCTTTTAATATCTCGTTTCTCAAGGCTTCATCCTTAGGCACGCAAATTCTTCCTCGAAATATCAGTGCCTAATCCTCAACTACTCTAAAGTCCTTTTTCTTATCGGTACCAACATCATTCTTAATCTTCTACAAAAATGAGTCTTTATTTGTGCTTCTATAATTCGATCTCTAAGAGTAGGTCGAATTATTAAAGCTGCTAGACGAGCAGTGACTTGTCCTGGTGTGGTAACCACTTCGATCTGCAACTTTTCCAAGTCCTTAACTAACTCCACTTGAGAGGTGGGTAGTGAAGTCAATTGTCCCACTGATTTTCTACTTAGAGCATCGGCCACAACATTAGCCTTACCCGGATGGTAGTGAATAGTGCAATCGTAATCGTTCACCAATTCCAACCATCGTCTTTGTCGCATATTCAATTCCTTTTGTGTGAAGAAATACTTGAGACTTTTGTGATCTGTGTAGATATCACACTTCCGTCCATACAAGTAGTGTCGCCATATCTTCAAAGCGTGTACTACCGCTGCAAGTTCTAAATCATGCGTCAGGTAGTTCTGCTCATGTTTCTTCAATTGTCTTGGAGCATAGGCTATCACTTTTCCATTCTGCATTAGTACACATCCCAATCCTCGCTTGGATGCGTCGCTGTATATAACAAACCCTTCCGTACCTTCAAGTATTGTTAATACAGGTGCTGATATCAACTTCTACTTAAGTTCTTGGAAACTTTGTTCGCATTTTTCCATCCATTGGAATTTTACTCCCTTCCTTGTAAGCTGCGTCATTGGTCCAGCTATTTTGGAGAATCCTTCTATGAATCTCCTATAATATCCAGCCAATCCTAGTAAACTCCATACTTCGCCAGCATTTGTTGGTACTTTCCAGTTGGTTACTGCTTCTACTTTTGCTGGATCTACTTCAATCCCTTGGGTAATAACTACATGTCCAAGAGATCCAACTCATTCAAGACAAAACTCACACTTCTTGAATTTGGATACAGCTTCTCCTTGCGTAATACCTCTAAGGCTATTCTCAAGTGCTCTTCATGTTGCTCCTTACTCTTGGAATATATCAGAATGTTATCGATGAAGACTATGACAAACTTATCCAAGTATTAAAGAAACACTCGATTCATCAGGTCCATGAACACTGTAGGTGCATTGGTTAGCCCAAACGGCATCACCGTAAACTCGTAGTGTCCATATCTAGTTCTAAAAGCTATCTTTGGTATATTCTTTGTCTCTGCTTTCAGTTGATGGTATCCCGATCGTAAGTTGATCTTGGAAAATACCTTAGCTCCTTTCAGTTGATCTAACACATCCTCGATCCTCGGGAGTGGGTACTTATTCTTGATGGTTAATCGATTTATCTCCGTATAATCAATGCACATCCTCATGCTTCCATCTTTCTTCTTTACAGACAACACCGACGCACCCCATGGAGATACGCTTGTCGTATGAAGCCCATATCTAGGAGTTCTTGCAACTGCTTCTTTAATTCTTGTAGTTCCTTTGGGGCCATTCGGTATGGGGCCTTAGATACTGGTGTCGCCCCGGGAATTAGGTCTATGGTGAATTCCACTTGTATATCGGGTGGAATACTAGATAGATCTTCTGGAAACACATCTACGAATTCCCGTACTACCGGTACATCTTCAACCCTTATCGTCTCTTGTTTCCCTCCTGAGATACTTACTAGATATCCTTGACATGTTTTTTTCTCAACATCTTCTCAGCTTGTAAAGTCGATACTAGTTGAATAAGGGGTTTCGTCTTCATTCCAAGGAATGAAAATGGTTCCTCTCCTAGTTTATGAAATGATACTTCCATTTCCTTATATCGGATGGTGGCGTAATTGCAACCTAACCAATCCATGCCTAGTATTACATCAAAATCCTTCATTTTTATCATGTATAGGTTTGCTTCCATTGGTTTTTTTTCAACTTCGATACTTACTAACTTGGCTATTCTATCAGTATTCAAAGGGTTGCCCGAAGGAATACTAACTTCTAATGTGCCTTCCGACTTATCACAGGTAGTACTAGATTTAGCCATAAAAGTTGTAGAAGCAAAGGAATGTGTAGCTCCTAAATCAAACAATACATAAGCAGGTGTATTGGCTATCAGTAGAGTACCTGCTATGACATTAGAGTTTTCCTCTGCATCTTGTTGAGTCAATGCGAAAACTCGTGCTTTCCCTTTCTGGTTCTGGTCGCTGTTATCATCCTTCTTCTGGGTATGAGTGGGACAATCCCTAATGATATGTCCTGGCTTGCCACATCGGAAACAGACATTTTTCCCTTATAAGCACTCACCACAATGTGTCCTTCCACACTTAAAACAGGGCGCAATTAAATCTAATCCCTATAAGTTCTACGGATCTTCTTTGGTGGAGCTTCATCTTCGGAGGAGTCTTCCGCCTCAGATCCGGACTCTATGTCCATCTCAACTTGTGGCTCAGGCTCAGGATCATTCTCTAAATCATCCTCAGGTTCTTCGGCGGGATCTTCTTCCTCAGCCAAAGGTTCTTCCTCAAGCTCCTCATGGATTACATCATCCCACAAATCAATCAGGGTATGGCAATACCTTTCAAACTCGAATAGGTTTGGGTTGCCTTCTAACATTTCATCTCTAACCGTGACTGCCATATCTCCCCATTGAGATAGGAGGGAGTGTATGAGGTTATTTATGGCCTCAATATACGTGATCTCCATACCAGCATTAATCGCTATCATGCATCTCTCATAGATGTCATACACATGTTCGCTAAGCGGTCGGGTCAGATCACTTACATAGTTTTCATAGGAATGAATAGCAATTCTACGGTTCAATGCTTCTCTATATGCCCTAGCCGTTCTACGAGCCATATCTGTTGCATTTTCACATACATCATACTTTTTCTTTGCTTAAAGAAAACATGCAAATATTTAAACTTTCATATCATGCAATTCCCTTCAAGCCCTTAGCTTTTGCCCAAGTCCATTACATATCTTTAAATAACACATCTCTAACTCATATCAAAGTATCATAACATAAACATAATCATTAACTTTAAAAGTGAACATACCTGGGCCATAGGATGATGTTGATGGATGGATGCACGATGCCATGGAATACCTTAAACTTTTCATTTTCCTTTTGTTTTTAAAAAATAACATACTTGGTCTACAGAATCGGCCGAACCTTGCTCTGATACCACGTTGTAACACCCCGACCCCTAGTGGACCGGAACGCTACTTACTTTACTTAGCTTAACCGGTGGTTTAGTAACCAGTGTATACGTTATAGCAGAAGCTTACATCTTTGGATAATAATTTAAATAACAATACTCAAATACTTTAAACAAAAATATTGAATCATTTTTCAAACAATAAAATGTAATTTATTTGAAGAAAACATAACTTGTTCTCACATTCTGCGTTATTCAAAACTTTAAAGAAATAACATTGGAAAACATTTCATAAAAATAAATCCAAACCACTTATTCACTGGATTTTCATGGGCTCGTTGCATCACTTTTCATCTTCTCCTCCATCCATGCCTGAGGTAGAATTCCTTTAATCTATAGAGATGGGATTAAACCCGTGAGTTGAAAAACTCAATAGGTGTTATAGGTGTATTCGTGATCAAGCTATACATTTCAAAACATTAACCTTATAACTTTTCCTACATGCCGTACCCGAAGGCACCATTTGACATAAAGGGATATGCCATACCCGAAGACACCATTTGACATATGAACATTTCTTCAACATAGAGGGGTATGCCGTACCGGAGTACCATTTGACATACAAACATTAACATGAATCGAAACTTATAACTTAACACGATTAAACACATTGCACCTCTACCTACCTTGATTGATGCTTTTGAAACTTTGAAAACTTGGATTGAAAACTTCGATGAAACTTGGACATTGAAAGAAATGCACTCCTTGGATGTTTGAAAACCGTTGAGAATTGATGCTTGAAAACACTTCTTAAACTTCTAGGAAAAATAGTTTTCCTCCCTCTCTTTTTCTCTCTTGGAAACTCTTTCTTTAATATGTAAAAGCTCTTACTTTTAGTGTGAGAAAAAATGAGTAAAATGAGGTCTCTATTTATAGGTAAATATCCTATAACTTAAAGCAAATGAAGGGTTAAATTTCATTTAAGAGAGAAAACATGGGTGCCATTTAAATTTGAGGTTAAATGCTTCAATTTAGTGAGGTTTTTATTGCCAAAAATGTGGGTGGCCCTTTGCGAAAATAATTGATAATAAATATTTAAATTCTAGAGAAAAACGAGAATTTTCATTTCAGGAAGTTTCGATCGACCGGTTGTAGTCCGGTTGATACTGCATAGCCTTTAGTGTTTCTATCATAACTTCTTCTCCCGATATCCGATTGAGGTAATTCAAAGTGCATTGGAAAGATCACTCAAAGAGCTACAACTTTTATTTCGATATCATTTTTCAAGTCGAATGTTTCCTGTGTAGAAAGTGGCTCTCAAATGAGACTAAAAATCTAAACTATACTTTAGTCATCCAATATTCATGTCTTAGTGCCACTAAGGTCTCTAGAATTATTTGGGGTTCTACACATGGTTTGACACTTGCATTGTTGTCAAGGGTCAATTGGATGGGATAACAGTTTGAAATTTAAACTGTCCAATAGGGTAATGTCACGTGTTTAAGTATAAACTAAAGTGTACACCATAGTGTACGTGTAGCAAAGTTCTTACTGATTGAACTTTGCTATTTGTACTCTAATTTTTGATACGTTGTTTGACACTTGTACTTTTTTCAAGTGTCAATCGGATGTGAAAATTGTTTGAAATTTAAACTGCCCAATAGAGTAATGTTACGGGAAAAAGTGTAAACTAAAGTATACATCATAGTGTACATGTAGCAAGGTTCTTACCGACTGAAATTCGCTATTTGTACACTGATTTTTGACACGTTGTTTGACACTTGCATTGTTGTCAAGTGTCAAGTAAATGGGAAAACTATCTAAAATTTAAACTGTCCAATAGGGTAATACCACGTGGCGAAGTGTAAACTAAAGTGTACATGTGGCAAGGTTCTTACTAATTGAACTTTGCTATTTGTACATTGATTTTTCACACGTTGTTTGACACTTGCATTGTTGTCATGTGTCAATTTGATGGGAAAACTGTTTGAAATTTAACCTGTCCAAGAGGGTAATATCACGTGACAAAGTGTAACTAAAGTGTATATAGTAGGTTACATGTGGCAATGTTCTTACAGATTGAACTTTGCTGTTTGTACGCTGATTTTTGAAACGTTGTTTGACACTTGCATTGTTGTCAAGTGTCAATTAGATGGGAAAACTGTTTGAAATTTAAACTATCCTATAGGGTAGTGTCTCATGGCAAAGTGTAAACTAAAGTGCACACAATAGTGTACATGTTACACGGTTCTTACCAATTGAAATCTGCTATTTGTACACCTGATTTTTGCCATGTTGTTCGATACTTGCATTGTTGTCAAGTGTCAACTAGATGGGAAAGCTATATGAAATTTAAACTGTCCAATAGGGTGATGTGACGTGGCAAAGTGTAAACTAAAGTGTATACCGTAGTGTACATGTAGTAAGGTTCTTACCGATTGAACTTTCCTGTTTGTACACTGATTTTTGACACGTTGTTTGACACTTGAATTGTTGTCAAGTGTCAATTGGATGGGACAATAGTTTGAAATTTAAATGGTTCAATAGGGTAATGTCACATTGCAAAGTGTAAACCAAAGTGTACAACATAGTGTACATGTAGCAAAGTTTTTACCGATTGAACTTTGCTATTTGTACACTGATTTTGGACACGTTGTTTGACACTTGCATTGTTGTCAAGCGTGAATTGGGTGATAAAACTATTTGAAATTTAAACTGTCCTATAGGGTAAAGTCACGTGGCAAAGTGTAAACTAAAGTCTAAACCATAGTGTGCATGTAGCAAGGTCTTTACACATTAAACTTTGCTCTTTGTACACTGATTTTTGACACGTTGTTTGACACTTGCATTGTTGTCAAGTGTCAATTTGACGAGAAAACTATTTGAAATTTAAACTGTCCAACAGGGTATTGTCACGTGGCAAACTGTAAACTAAAGTGTAAACCATAGTGTACATGTAGCAAGGTCCTTACCGATTGAACTTTACTATTTGTACACTGATTTTCGATACATTGTTTAACACTTGTATTGTTGTCAACTGTCAATTGGATGGAAAAGTTGTTTGAAATTTAAAATGTCCAATAGGGTACTGTCACGTGACAAAGTGTAAACTAAAGTGTTCACCATAGTGTACATGAAGCAAGGTTCTTATCGATTGAACTTTGCTATTTGTACACTGATATTTGACACATTGTTTGACGCTTGCATTGTTGTTAAGTATCAATTGGATGGGAAAACTATTTTAAATCTAAACTGTCCAACAGGGTAATGTAACGTGGCAAAGTGTAAACTAAAGTGTACACCACAGTGTACATGTAGCAAGGTCCATATCGATTGAACATTGCTATTTGTACAATGATTTTTGACATGTTATTTAATACTTACATTGTTGTCGAGTGTCAATTGGATAGGTAGCAAGGTCCATATCGATTGAACATTGCGATTTGTACAATGATTTTTGACATGTTATTTAATACTTACATTGTTGTCGAGTGTCAATTGGATAGGAAAACTGTTTGAAATTTAAACTGTCCAACAGGGTAATGAACAGTCGCAAAGTGTAAACTAAAGTGCACACCATAGTGTATATGTCACAAGGTTCATACCGATTGAACTTTGCTATATGTACACGGATTTTTGACAAGTGGTTTGACACTTGCATTGTTGTCAAGGGTCAATTGGATGGGATAACAGTTTGAAATTTAAATTGTCTAACAGGGTAATGTCACGTGTTTAAGTGTAAACTAAAGTGTACACCATAGTGTACATGTAGCAAAGTTTTTACCGATTGAACTTCGCTATTTGTACTCTAATTTTTGATACGTTGTTTGACACTTGGATTTTTTTTCAAGTGTCAATTGGATGCGAAAATTGTTTGAAATTTAAACTATCCAATAGAGTAATGTCACGGGGAAAAGTGTAAACTAAAGTGTA
The DNA here is from genome assembly GCF_002742605.1 of Olea europaea var. sylvestris. Taxonomy (NCBI): domain Eukaryota; kingdom Viridiplantae; phylum Streptophyta; class Magnoliopsida; order Lamiales; family Oleaceae; genus Olea; species Olea europaea. The sequence continues at coordinate 943,167 of NC_036247.1, forward strand.
CATCATAGTGTACATGTAGCAAGGTTCTTACCGATTGAACTTTCTATTTGTACATTGATTTTTGACACGTTGTTTGACACTTGCATTGTTGTCAAGTGTCAAGTGGAAGGGAAAACTATCTAAAATTTTAACTGTCTAATAAGGTAATACCACGTGGCGAAGTGTAAACTAAAGTGTACACCATAGTGTACACGTGGTAAGGTTCTTACTGATTGAACTTTTCTATTTGTACATTTATTTTTGACACGTTGTTTGACACTTGCATTGTTGTCCTGTGTCAATTTGATGGGAAAACTATTTGAAATTTAAACTGTCCAACAGGGTAATGTCACGTGGCAAAGTGTAAACTAAAGTGTACACCATAGTGTACGTGTGGCAAGGTTTTTACGGATTGAACTTTGCTGTTTGTACATTGATTTTTGAGACGTTGTTTGACACTTGCATTGTTGTGAAGTGTCAATTAGATGGGAAAACTATTTGAAATTTAAACTGCCTTGTAGGGTAGTGTCTCATGGCAAATTGTAAACTAAAGTGTACACAATAGTGTACGTGTAGCAAGGTTCTTATGGATTGAACTTTGCTGTTTGTACACTGATTTTTGAAATGTTGTTTGACACTTGCATTGTTGTGAAGTGTCAATTAGATGGGAAATATGTTTGAAATTTAAACTGTCCAATAGGGTAGTGTCTCATGGCAAAGTGTAAACTAAAATGTAGGCAATAGTGTACATGTAGTAAGGTTCTTACCGATTGAACTTTGCTATTAGTACACTTGATTTTTGACACGTTGTTTGATAGTTGCATTGTTGTCAAGTGTCAATTAGATGGGAAAGCTGTATGAAATTTAAACTGTGCAACAGGGTAATGTTACGTGGCAAAGTGTAAACTAAAGTCTAAACCATAGTGTGCATGTAGCAGGGTCTTTACACATTGAACTTTGCTATTTGTACACTGATTTTTAACATATTGTTTGACACTTGCATTGTTGTCAAGTATCAATTGGACGGGAAAACTATTTGAAATTTAAACTGTCCAACAGGGTACTATCACATGGCAAACTGTAAACTAAAGTGTAAACCATAGTGTACATGTAGCAAGGTCCTTACCGATTGAACTTTGCTATTTGTACACTTGATTTTAGACACATTGTTTGACACTTACATTGTTGTCAAGTGTCAATTAGATGGGAAAGCTATTTGAAATTTAAACTATGTAATAGGGTAATGTCACGTGGTAAAGTGTAAACTAAAGTGTACACCATAGTGTACATGTAGCAAGGTTCATACCAATTGGACTTTGCTATTTGTACACTGATTTTCAACACGTTTTTTGAAAGTTGCATTGTTGTCAACTGTCAATTGAATGGGAAAACTGTTTGATATTTAAACTGTTCAACAAGGTAATGTCACGTGGCAAAGTGTAAATTAAAGTGTGCACCACAGTGTACATTTAGAAAGGTTCTTACCGAGTGAACTTTGCTATTTTTACACTAATTTTTGACACGTTGTTTAACACTTGCATCGTTGTCAAGTGTCAATTAGATGGCAAAACTGTTTGATTTAAACTGTCCAACAGGGTAATGTCATGTGGCAAAGTGTACACCATAGTGTAAATGTAGTAAGGTTTATACCGATTGAACTTCGCTATTTGTACACAAGTTTTTGATACATTATTTGACACTGCGTTGTTGTCAAGTGTCAATTGGATGGGAAAATTGTTTGAAATTTAAATTGTCCAACAGGGTAATGATCCATGGTAAAGTGTAAACTGAAGTGTACACGATAGTGTACATGTCGCAAGCTTATTACCGATTGAACTTTGCAATTTGTACACTGACTTTTGACACGTTGTTTGACACTTGAATTGTTGTCAGGTGTCAATTGGATGGGATAACAGTTTGAAATTTAAATGGTTCAATAGGGTAATGTCACGTTGCAAAGTGTAAATTAAAGTGTAAACCATAGTGTACATGTAGCAAAGTTCAAGAACTTTGCTATTTGTTCACTAATTTTGGACAAGTTGTTTGACACTTGCATTGTTGTCAAGTGTCAACTGGATGATAAAATTGTTTGAAATTTAAACTATCCAACTGGGTAATGTCACGTGGCAAAGTGTAAACTAAAGTCTAAACCATAGTGTACATGTAGCAAGGTCTTTACAAATTGAACTTTGCTATTTGTACACTGATTTTTGACACTTTGTTTGACACTTACATTGTTGTCAAGTGTCAATTAGATGGGAAAACTATTTGAAATTTAAACTGTCAAACAGGGTAATGTCACGTGGCAAAGTGTAAACTAAAGTGTAAACCATAGTGTACATGTAGCAAGGTCCTTACCGATTGAACTTTGCTATTTGTACACTGATTTTCGATACGTTGTTTAACACTTGCATTGTTGTCAGCCATCAATTGGATGGAAAAACTGTTTAAAATTTAAAATGTCCAATACGATAATGTCACGTGACAAAGTGTAAACTGAAGTGTACACCATAGTGTACATGTAGCAAGGTTCTTACCGATTGAACTTTGCTATTTGTACACTGATATTTTACACATTATTTGACACTTGCATTGTTGTTAAGTGTTAATTGGATGGGAAAACTATTTTGAATCTAAACTGTACAATAGGGTAATATCACGTGGCAAAGCATAAACTAAAGTGTACACCTCAGTCTACATTTAGCAAGGTCCTTATCGATTGAACTTTGCTATTTGTACACTAATTTTGAACATTTTTTTGACACTTGCATTGTTGTCAAGCGTCAATTGGATGGAAAAATTGTTTGAAATTTAAACTGTCCAATAGGGTAATGTCACGTGGCAAAGAGTAAACTAAAAAGTACACCATAGTGTACATGTAGCATGGTCCTTACCGATTGTACTTTGCTATTTGTACAATAATTTTTGACACGTTGTTCGACACTTACATTGTTATCAAGTGTCAATTGGATGGAAAAACTATTTTAAATTTAAACTGTCTAGCAGGGTAATGTGATGTGGCAAAGTGTACACTAAAGTGTGTACACTATAGTGTACATGTAGCAAGGTTCATACCGATTGCATTTTGCTATTTCTACACTGATTTTTGTCACGTTGTTGGACACTTGTATTGTTGTCAAGTGTCAATTGGATGACAAAACTGTTTGAAATTTAAACAGTCCAATAGGGTAATGACACATGGCAAAGTGTAAACTAAAGTGTGTTTAAATTTCAAGCAATTTTCCCATCCAAATGACACTTGACAACAATGTACGTGTCAAACAACGTGTCAAAAATAAGTGTCCAATAGCAAACATCAATCGGTAAAAAACTTGCTACATGTACACTCTGGTGTACACTTTAGTTTACACATTGCCACGTGACATTACCTATTGGACAGTTTAAATTTCAAACAGTTTTCCCATCCAATGACACTTGACAGCAATGCAAGTGTCAAAAATCATTGTACAAATAGCAGAGTTCAATCGGTAAGGACCTTGCGACATGTACACTTTAGTTTACACTTTGCCACGTGACATTACCCGGTTGGACAGTTTAAATTTCAAACAGTTTTCCTATCTAATTGACACTTGACAACAATGCAAGTGTCAAATAACATGTCAAAAATTAGTGTATAACTAGCAAAGTTCAATCGATTAGAAACTTGCTACATGTACACTATGCTGTATACTCTAGTTTATACTTTGTCATGTGATATTACAATGTTGTACGATTAAATTTTCAAACAGTTTTTCCTTCCAATTGACACTTGACAACAATGTAACTATCAAACAACGTATCAAAAATTAGTATACAAATAGCAAAGTTCGATCGGTAGGAAACTTGCTACATGTACACTATGGTGTACAATTTAGTTTACACTTTGCCACGTAACGTTACCTTGTTGGACAGTTTGATTTTAAATAGTTTTCCCGTCTAATTGACACTTGACAACAATGCAAGTGTCAAACAACGTAACAAAAATCAGTGTACAGATAGCAAAGTTCAATCGGTAAGAACCTTGCGACATGTACACTAGGGTATACACTTTAGTTTACACTTTGCCACGTGACATTACCCTACTGGAAAGTTTAAACTTCAAACAATTTTCCCATCCAATTGACACTTGACAGCAATGCAAGTGTCAAAAAACGTGTCAAAAATAAGTGTACAAATAGCAATGTTCAAACTGTAAGGACATTGCGACATGTACAATTTGGTATACACTTCAGATTACACTTTTCCACGTAACATTACCCTATTGGACAGTTTAAACTTCTAACAGTTTTCCCATCCAATTAACACTCGACAACAATACAAGTGTCAAACAACGTGTGAAAAATTAGTGCAGAAGTGGCAAAGTTCAATCGGTCGGAAACTTGCAACCTGCACACTATGGTGTACACTTTAGGTTACACTTTACCACATGACATTACCCTATTAGACAGTTTAAATTTCAAACAGTTTTCCCATCCAATTGACACTTGACAACAATGCAAGCGTCAAACATCGTGTCAAAAACCATTGTACAAATAGCAAAGTTCTATTAGTAAGGACGTTGGGACATGTACACTATGGTGTACACTTTAGTTTACACTTTGCCACATGAAATTACCCTGTTGGACAGTTTAAATTTCAAACAATTTTCCCATCCAAATGACATTTGACAACAATGCCTGTGTCAAGCAACGTGTCAAAAATTAGTGTACAAATAGCAAACTTCAATCGGTAATAAACATGCTACATGTATACTATGATGTACACTTTAGTTTACACATTACCACGTGACATGACCCTGTTGGACAGTATAAATTTCAAATAGTTTTTCCATCCAATTGACACTTTACAACAATGCAAGTGTCAACTAACGTGTCAAAAATCAGTGTATAAATAGCAAAGGCCAATCGGTTAGAGACTTGCTACATGTACACTATGCTGTACACTTTAGTTTACACTTTACCATGTGATATTACCCTATTGGACAATTTAAATTTCAAACAGTTTTCCCTTCCAATTGACACTTGACAACAATAAAAGTGTCAAACAACATGTCAAAAATCAGCGTATAAATAGGAAAGTTCAATCGGTAAGGACCTTGCAACATATACACTATGGTTTACACTTTAGTATACACTTTGCAACATGACTATACCCTGTTGGACAGTTTGAATTTCAAACAGTTTTTCCATCTAATTGACACTTGAAAATAATGCAAGTGTCAAACAACGTGTCAAAAATCATTGTACAAATAGCAAACTTCAATCGGTAAGAAACTTGCTACATCTAATCTATGGTGTACACTTTAGTTTACGCATTGCCACGTGACATTACCCTGTTGGACAATTTAAATTTCAAACAGTTTTTCCATCCAAATGGCACTTGACAACAATGCAAGTGTCAAATAACATGTCAAAAATCATTGTACAAATAGCAAACTTCAATCGGTAAGGATCTTGCGACATGTATACTATGGTGTACACTTTAGTTTACACTTTGCCACGTGACATTACCCTGTTGGACAGTTTAAATTTCAAACAGTTTTCCCATCCAAATGACATTTGACAACAATGCGTGTCAAGCAACGTATCAAAAATTAGTGTACAAATAGCAAACTTCAATCGGCAAGAAACTTGCTACATGTACACTGTGGTGTACACTTTAGTTTACACATTACCACGTGACATTACCCTGTTGGACAATTTAAATTTCAAATAGTTTTCCCATCTAATTGACACTTGAAAACAATGCAAGTGTCAAGCAACGTGTCAAAAATCAGTGTATAAATAGCAAAGTTCAATCGGTTAGAAACTTGCTACATGTACACTATGCTGTACACTTTAGTTTACACTTTACCACGTGATATTACCATGTTGGACAATTTAAATTCAAACAATTTTTCCTTCCAATTAACACTTGACAACAATGCAAGTGTCAAACAAAATATCAAAAATTAGCGTATAAATAGCAAAGTTCAATCGGTATGGACCTTGCAACATATACACCATGGTTTACACTATAGTTTATACTTTGCAAAATGACAGTACCCTGTTGGATAGTTTAAATTTCAAGTAGTCTTCCCATCCAATTGACACTTGAAAATAATGCAAGTGTTAGACAATGTGTCAAAAATCATTGTACAAATAGCAAACTTCAATCGATAAGAAACTTGCTACATCTACTCTATGGTGTACACTTTAGTTTACACACTGCCACGTGACATTACCCTGTTGGACAATTTAAATTTCAAACAGTTTTTCCATCAAAATGACACTTGACAACAATGCAAGTGTCAAACAACATGTCAAAAATCATTGTAAAAATAGCAAACTTCAATCGGTAAGGACCTTGCAACATGTACACTATGATGTACACTTTAGTTTACACTTTGCCACGTGACATTACCCTGTTGGACAATTTAAATTTCTAATAGTTTTCCCATCCAAATGACATTTGACAACAATGCATGTGTCAAGCAACATGTCAAAAATTTGTGTACAAATAGCAAACTTCAATCAACAAGAAACTTGCTACACGTACACTGTGGTGTACACTTTAGTTTACACATTGCCACGTGACACTACCCTGTTGGACAATTTAAATTACAAATAGTTTTCCCCTCCAATTGACACTTGACAACAATGCACGTGTCAAACAACGTGTCAAAAATTAGTGTATAAATAGCAAAGTTCAATCGGTTAGAAACTTGCTACATGTACACTATGTTGTACACTTTAGTTTACACTTTGCCATATGATATTACCATGTTGGACAATTTAAATTTCAAACAGTTTTCCCTTTCAATTGACACTTGACAACAATTCAAGTGTCAAATAACATGTCAAAAATTAGCGTATAAATAGTAAAGTTCAATCGGTAAGGACCTTGCAACATATACACCATGGTTTACACTATAGTTTACACATTGCCACGTGACATTACCTTGTTGGACAGTTTAAATTTCAAATAGTTTTTCCATCCAATTGACACTTGACAACAATGTAAGTGTCAAACAACGTGTCAAAAATCAGTGTATAAATAGCAAAGTTCAATCGGTTAGAAACCTACTACATGTACACTATGCTGTACACTTTAGTTTACACTTTGCCATGTGATATTATCCTGTTGGACAATTTAGATTTCCAACAGTTTTTCCTTCCAATTGACACTTGACAACAATGCAAGTGCGAAACAACATGTCAAAAATCAACGTATAAATAGCAAAATTCAATCGGTAAGGAGCTTGCAACATATACACTATGGTTTACACTATAGTTTACACTTTGCAACATAGCAGTACCCTATTGGACAGTTTAAATTTCAAGCAGTTTTCCCATCCAATTCACACTTGAGAACAATCCAAGTGTTAAACAACGTGTCAAAAATCATTGTACAAATAGCAAACTTCAATCGGTAAGAAACTTGCTACATCTACTCTATGGTGTACGTTTTAGTTTACACATTGCCACGTGACATTATCCCGTTGGACAGTTTAAATTTTAAACAGTTTTCCCATTCAAATGAAACATGACAACAATGCAAGTGTCAAACAACATGTTAAAAATCATTGTACAAATAACAAAGTTCAATCGGTAAGGACCTTGCGACATGTACACTATGGTGTACACTTTAGTTTACACATTGCCACATGACATTACCCTATTGGACAGTTCAAATTTTAAACAGTTTTCCCATCCAAATGATCCTTGACAACAATGCAAGTGTCAAACAACGTGTCAAAAATCAGTGTCCAAATAGCAAACTTCAATCGGTAAGAAACTTGCTACATGAACACTATGGTGTACATTTTAGTTTGCACATTCCCTCGTGACATTACCCTGTTGGACAGTTTAAATTGACAACAATGCAAGTGTCAAACAACGTGTGAAAAATCAGTGTATAAATAGAAAAGTTCAATCGGTTACAAACTTGCTACATGTACACTATGCTGTACACTTTAGTTTACACTTTGCTATGTGATATTACCCTGTTGGACAATTTAAATTTCAAACAGATTTCCCTTCCAATTGATACTTGACAACAATGCAAGTGCCAAACAACATGTCAAAAATCAGCGTATAAATAGAAAAGTTTAATCGGTAAGGACCTTGCAACATGTACACTATGGTTTACACATTAGTTTACACTTTGCAACATGATAGTACCCTGCTGGCCTATTTAAATTTCAAATAGCTTTCCCATCCAATTGACACATGAAAACAATGCAAGTGTCAAACAACGTGTCAAAAATCATTGTACAAATAGCAAACCTCAATCGGTGAGAAACTTGCTACATCTACTCTATGGTGTACACATTAGTTTACACATTGCCACGTGACATTACCCTGTAGGACAGTTTAAATTTCAAAATTTTTTCCATCCAAATGACACTTGACAACAATGTAAGTGTCAAACAATGTGTCAAAAATCATTGTACAAATAGCAAAGTTCAATTGGTAAGGACCTTGCGACATGTACACTATGGTGTACACTTTAGTTTACACTTTACCACGTGACATTACCCTGTTGGACAGTTTAAATTTCAAACAGTTTTTCCATCCAAATGACACTTGACAATGATGCAAGTGTCAAACAACGTGTCAAAAATCAGTGTCCAATAGCAAACAACAATCGGTAAGAAACTTGCTACATGTACCCTATGGTGTACACTTTGGTTTACACATTGCCACGTGACATTACCCTGTTGGACAGTTTAATTTCAAACAATTTTCCCATCCAATTGACACTTGACAATAATGCAAGTGTCAAGAAAGTGTCAAAAATCTGTGTATAAATAGCAAAGTTCAATTGGTTAGAAACTTGATACATGTACACTATGCTGTACACTTTAGTTTACACATTGCCATGTGACATTACCCTATTTGACAGTTTAAATTTCCAATAGTTTTCCCATCCAATGGACATGATGCGAACCCCGTAACAATGGAAACTACGAAACCCACAACGAGATTGATGCGGAACCCAAGAACGCCAATACTAACCCGGTTTTGGATCTTGAACCCCAAGAATTGAAGCAAGAAACCCTAGATTAGCTAACTACCTAAAACCCCTTGAATTACAATTAAAAGAACCCACAATCCGATTGATTAGAACGCCACAACAAGTTAAATCTTGATAAGTTCCAAGATTGTTCAAGAAGAACAATAAATTGAAAGAATAAATTTCTCTCTATAATATTAATTCAAAAGTCAAAAGTTCAAAAGTTGTTACAATGAAAAGTAATCTCTTATTTATACTAATGAATAAAAACGTTCAAAACCATCAAATTACGGTAATAATTTGATTTCATAAGAATTCTATCAAAACTAGGAAATTCGGCCAAAAATAGAAAATTTGCTAATTTTTTTTGGCTGGTGCGGCCGCATGGTTCAACAAGAATTAGTCTTTTGGTTTTCGGTATGCATCTGTACGGTCGCAGGTGGTTTTGCCTGTGCGGCCGCATGGTGTTGTCTTCAGCCTCCGCTTTTGTCGCTTGATAATAAATTGATCCAAGTTTATTCAGACTTCGACCCGAACATGAAAGTTGCTCAATTTTGAATCCCGAACATGGTTCCATCAATGGTTACTTGAACGAGCAATCCCATCGCTTGTTTCACTTGCTTTGCCCTTGATCGTGTCATTGGCCCGCCATCGACTATCAACGGGTCTCGTCTCGCACTTGCCTTCGTCGAGTTCAACTCCTGGATCATATCATCCCCTCCCTCTTTAAAAGGATTCGTCCTCGAATCTGAACCTGCATCAAACAGAGAGAGATCAGATACATTAAAAGTAGCTAAAACATTATAGTCACCAGGTAAATCCACTTTGTATGCATTGTCATTGATCCTCTCGATGATTTGAAACGGTCCATCGCCTCGTGGTTGCAATTTTGACTTCCTCTGCTCTAGAAAACGCTCTTCTCTGAAATGCACCCAGACCCAATCTCCAGGCTCAAATGTTACGCGCCTTTTTCCTTTATTTGCTTTTGATGCAATCAGCTTTCCTTTCTCTTCGATCTGCATCCTGACCTTTTCATGGAGTGTTTTCACCATCTTGGATTTTTGTTTCCCTTCCAAGCTACCTCGTTCATGCATAGGCAAAGGCATTAAATCCACAGGTGTTAGTGGATTAAAACCATAAACAATTTCAAAAGGAGAAAACGAAGTAGTAGAATGTGTAGCTCGATTATATGGAAACTCTATAAATGGTAAACACTCTTCCCATGATTTCAGATTCTTATTGATCACTGTCCTAAGTAGTTGAGTCATAGTTCGATTAGCTACCTCAGTTTGTCCATCTGTTTGTGGATGACAAGTTATAGAAAATAATAACTTAGTTCCTAACTTACTCTACAGAACACACCAAAAATGACTCAAAGACTTCACGTCCCTATCAGACACTATACTTTTAGGTACTCCATGTAAACATACTATTTCCCTAAAGAATAAGTCTGCAATATTAGTAGCATCATCAGTTTTATGACATGGTATGAAGTGCGCCATCTTACTAAACCTATCGACCACTACAAATATTGAATCCCAACCCCTTTTTGTCCTAGGCAAACCTAACACAAAGTTCATAGATATGTCTACCCAAGGTTCACTAGGTATAGGCAAAGGAGTATACAAACCATGGGGTTGAACCTTAGACTTAGCCTTTTTACAAGTTATGCACTTTCCACATATTTGTTCTACGTCATGTCACATTTTAGGCCAATAAAAATGTTCCCCTAATATGTCTAAAGTCTTTTGAACCCCGAAGTATCCCATTAAACCACCCCATGTGCTTTCCTTACCAATAATTCACGTAAAGAACAATTAGGAATGCACAACTTATTTTCCCTAAACAAATATCCTTCATGCCTATAGAATTTATCAAATGCACCTTTGTCAAATGAAGCATAAATACTAGACAAATCACAATCAGATTCATACATGCCCTTAATATGCTCGAAACCAAGTAATTTAGTACTTAATGAATTTAAAAGCACGTACCTTCGAGACAACGCATCAGCAACTATATTTTCGTTACCTTGTTTGTACTTGATGACGTAGGGAAATGTCTCGATAAACTCCACCCATCTCGCATGTCTTTTGTTCAACTTACCTTGACCTCGCAAATGCTTTAAAGACTCATGATCGGTGTGTAACACGAACTCCTTTGGCCATAAGTAGTGCTGCCAAGTCTCCAATGCTCGAACAAGTGAATACAGCTCCTTGTCATATGTCGGATAATTCAATGCTGCCCCACTCAACTTTTCGCTAAAGTAAGCAATAGGTCTCCTTTCCTGCATTAACACTGCTCCTATACCTATTCCTGATGCATCACACTCAACCTCGAATGTTTTATCAAAATTTGGTAATGCCAAAACGGTGCCTTACATAGCTTATCCTTAAGGGTGTTAAATGCAATTTCTTGAGATTCTTCCCAATGAAAACCTACACTCTTCTTTACTATTTCAGTCAATGGTGTGGTGATGGTGCTAAAATCTCTTACAAATCGCCTATAAAAACTAGCCAATCCATGAAAACTCCTAATTTCAGTTATAGTCTTAGGTGTTGGCCATTCTTTAATAGCTTTTATCTTTTCTTCATCGACTTCCACCCCGTTAGAGCACTAACCACAAATCCTAGGAAAACAACTCTATCCATGCAAAATGTGTACTTTTTGAAATTAGCATATAGTTGTTCCTTTCGCAACACAACAAGCACACAATTTAAATGTTCTAAATGCTCATCTAGGTTTTTGCTATAGATTAAGATGTCATCAAAATAAACTACAACAAATTTCCTAATAAAATCACGCAAAACATGGTTCATTAAATGCATAAAAGTGCTCGGTGCATTAGTGAGTCCAAACGGCATAACTAAACATTCATACAATCCATACTTAGTCTTAAACGCCATTTTCCATTCATCACCCTCCCGCATGCGAATTTGATCATACCCACTCTTAAGATCAATCTTACTAAAAATGCAAGCACCATGCAACTCATCAAGCATATCCTCTAGCTTAGGTATTTGGTGACGATACTTTACCGTGATATTGTTGATAGCTTGACAATCCACCCACATTCTCCAAGTCCCGTCCTTCTTAGGCACCTGCAAAATAGGTACAGCACATGGACTCATGCTCTCCCTGACATAACATTTGCTCATCAACTCCTCCACTTGCTTTTAAAGCTCCTTCATCTCCTCGGGATTACTTCGATAAGCTGGTCGATTTGGTATGACAGCTCCGGATACAAAGTCAATCTGGTGCTCGATGCCTCTGATTGGTGGCAATCCACTTGGCATCTCCTCAGGAAACATATCGTCGAACTCCTGCAATAAAGACTTAACCAAACTAGGGAGGGATGTGTTAGAATCCTCAAAATTGAGGAGGGATTCCTTGTACACTAACAATATCATTTGTCTATTATCGCTCATAGCCTTTTTCAACTCACTCTCTTTTGCATAGAAGTTGACCTTTGACTTTTCTCTCCGCTCAGCTGACTCTTTTTCTCTCCTCTCAACTGACTCTTTTTCTCTCCGCTCATGTGGCTTCTCTCTCTTTTCTCCACTCTCAGCCACCTCACTATTTTCTCTCTTATTGATGGTTTCACTATTGCGTCTCCTTTTTCCCGACTCTCTTATTCTCTCGTCTTCCTCACTTTTCAGCTTGATTTGATCTCCATACACTTGTGCCGGTGTTAATGGTGCAAGAGTAATAGTCTTCCCATCCTTGACAAAGCTATAACGATTCCTATATCCATCATGTGTGACTCGTCTATCATATTGCCATGGTCTTCCTAACAAGATATGACCCACATGCATAGGCACCACATCACATACTACTTTGTCACTATAACTCCCAATTGAGAAATTAATTAAAACTCTTTTATTCACCCTAACTTCCCCACTTTCATTCAACCATTGCAACTTATGAGGCCTAGGGTATCTTGACAATGCTAGTCCTAATTTCTCAACTAAAGTTGTGCTAGCTACATTCGTGCAACTCCCACCATCAATAATCATACTACATACCTTATCGTTGACATAACAATGTGTGTGGAATATATTTTCTCACCGCTGCTCCTAATCATCCACTTTGACTTGAGTGTTAAGAGCTCTCCTTGACACCATCAATTCCCCAACAGTAAACTCCAATTTTTCTTTTTCTTCAACGTCCTCCAATGCAGGCATGTCCTCAAACTCTCCTTCACTTTCACTCACCACCTCTCCATTATCCAACAAAACCATTACCCGTTTATTTGGGCATTGAGAAGCAATGTGCCCTGACCCCAAGCATCTGAAACACTTGATGTCTCGATTCCTTGATGGTTGTGAATCTGTTTTGGGTGCTGCTTTGCTAGCACTTTCTTCTTTCCCTTTCTGCCACTTATTCCTACCTTTAGGTACAGCTTTATCACCTTTGTTGTTGTTGTTCCACCCTGGCTTCCAAGATGGATTAACACTCGAAGTTCCTAACGGTTGCCTAGCTGCCCCTTTCCTCTTCAGCTGTCTCTCTACCTTCATAGCCACATGCAAAATATCTTCCAACTCCACATAATGTTGTAACTCCACTACATTGGCAATTTTCCTATTCAACCCATTCAAGAATCGTGCTATAGTAGCCTCCCGATCCTCCACTACATTGGCCCTAATCATGAGTATTTCCATCTCCTTATGATAGTCCTCTACGCCTTTCGACCCTTGATATAGACCTTGCAATTTTTGATGGATCTCTCGGTAATAGTGGCTAGGAACAAACCTCTTTCTCATCAATGACTTCAATTCCTCCCAAGTGCTGATTGGTCTTCTCCCACTCCTACGTTGTGAAGTAATCACCTGATCCCACCATGAAATTGCATAGTCACTAAACTCCAAAACTGCTAACTTCACCTTTTTCTCCTCCGAATAGTTATAACACTCGAAGATCATTTCAACCTTCCTTTCCCACTCTAGGTATGCCTCGGGATCACACCTTCCTTTGAATGAAGGAACTATCATTTTTATATTTACCAAGTTTCCATCCAACTCCTCCTCACGATCATTCCGACCCCGTCTGTCGAACCTATCGCCTCTATTCCGCATCCTTCCCATCTCAACACCGCGAAATTCATCTTCGCCCATGTCACTCCCATATCTATACTCCTCTCGCCTTTCCCTCCTAGGCTCCCATCTATCCGGCCCTCTGGTATTGGATACATCCACTGGATGCCCCCGACTAAGATTAGCCACCGATGTATCTAATCTATTCATCCAAGCCTCCTACTTCTCCAACCTATCTCTCACATCTCCAAACGCCCTCTCAAACCTTTGCACTAAATCCTCCGATGCATTGCTATTATTGCCTTGTCGGCTTGAGCTTGATTCTGCCCTTTCTGACATCCTAACACTAAAATTTTATTTTACTGCCTCACCAAAAGTCACTCGGAACACACACAAGGCTTTTACCCTCTATTAAGCTCACCTCTCTGCCTTTTACCACTCAGTTCTTTCAACAATTACTTCTAGGAACAATCAATGAACTCAATCAATCAATTAATTTGTGTAGAATTCCCCAAACCGGATGTGACTCAATAATTGTAACAAAGGACTCAAAGAAAACTTTTAAAACTTGATTTAAATTGAAGGAATGGAATGATTCAATGTGTCCAAGTAATTTAGGAACGATAATGAATAATAAAAGTTGGTATTTGACGAATCAATAATATTTAACCAGTTTTTTTTATATCCGAAAATCAATAACAAAACCAACAAAGAAAACGAAAACTAATTTGGACGAAAATTGAGCCCAGAAACGGAATTTGAAGATTTTTGATGAAACTTTTGGATCAAAAGATCAAGAAAACCTTCTGGACACAAGAACACAAGAAATTGAAAAAAAATAAGAAAACAAAGGATATAACCTAATTAAATTGGAGCCAAAACTCTGATACCAACTGATGCAAACCCTGTAGTAACGGAAACTATGAAACCCACAACGAGATTGATGCGGAACCCAAGAACGCCAATACTAACCCAGTTTTGGATCTTGAACCCCAAGAATTGAAGCAAGAAACCCTAGATTAGCGAAGAACCTAAAACCCCTTGAATTACAATTAAAAGAACCCACAATCCTATTGATTAGAACGCTACAAGAAGTTGAATCTTGATAAGTTCCAAGATTGTCAAGAAGAACAATAAATCTATAATATTAATTCAAAAGTTAAAAGTTCAAAAGTTGTTACAATGAAAAGTAATCTCCTATTTATACTAATGAATAAAAACGTCCAAAACCATCAAATTATGGTAATAATTTGATTTCATAAGAATTTTATCGAAACTAGGAAATTCGGCCAAAAATAGAAAATTCGCCAATTTTTTGGCTGGTGCAGCCGCATGGTGTAAATCCATACGGTCGCATGGTTCAACAGGAATTAGTCTTTTGGTTTTCGGCATGCATGTGTGCGGCCGCATGTGGTTTTGCCTGTGCAGCCGCATGGTGTTGTCTTCAGCCTCCGCTTTCGTCGCTTGATAACAAATTGATCCAAGTTGATTCGGCCTTCAATCCGAACAGAAAGTTGCCCCATTTTGAGTCCCAAACATGGTTCCATCAATGGTTTTTTGAACGAGCAATCCCATCGCTTGTTTCACTTACTTTGCCCTTGATCGCGTCATTGGCCCGCCATCAACTATCAACGGGTCTCGTCTCGCACTTGCATTCGTCGGGTTCGACTCCTGGATCATATCAGGACACTTGACAATAATGCACGTGCCGAACAACGTGTCAAAATCAGTGTACAAATAGCGAAGTTCAATCGGTAAGAAAAACTTGCTACATGTACACTGTGGTGTACACTTTAGTTTACACTTTGGCTCGTGACATTACCATGTTGGACAGTTTAAATTTCAAACAGTTTTCCATCCAATTGACACTTGACAACAATGTAAGTGTCAAACAACGTGTCAAAAATCAGCGTATAAATAGCGAAGTTCAATCGGTAAGGACCATGCAACATGTACACTATGGTGTACACTTTAGTTTAAATTTTGCAACATGATAGTACCCTATTGGACAGTTTAAATTTCAAACAGTTTTCACATCCAATTGACACTCGAAAACAATGCAAGTGCCAAACAACGTATCAAAAATAATTGTACAAATAGCAAACTTCAATCAGTAAGAAACTTGCTACATCTACACTATGGTGTACACTTTAGTTTACGTATTGCCACGTGACATTAAACTATTGGACAGTTTAAATTTCAAATAATTTTCCATCCAATTGTCATTTGACAATAACGCAAGTGTCAAACAACGTGTCAAAAATCATTATACAAATAGCAAACTTCAATCAATAAGGACCTTGCGACATGTACACTATGGTATACACTTTAGTTTACACTTTGCCACATGACATACCCTGTTGGACAGTTTAAATTTCAAACAGTTTTCCCATCCAATTGACACTTAATAACAATGCAAGTGTCAAACAACGTGTCAAAAATCATTGTACAAATAGCAAATTTCAATTAGTAAAGACCTTGCGACATGTACACTATGGTGTACACTTTGCCACGTGACGTTACCCTATTGGACAGTTTAAATTTCAAAAAGTTCTCCAATCCAAATGACATTTGACAGCAATGCAAGTGTGAAGCAACGTATCAAAAATCAGTATACAAATAGCAAACTTCAATCGGTAAAAAATTTGCTACATGTACACTATGGTGTACACTTTAGTTTAAACATTGCCACGTGACATTACCCTGTTGGACAGTTTAAATTTCAAATAGTTTTCCCATTCAATTGACACTTGACAACAATGCAAGTGTCAAAAAACGTGTCAAAAATCAGTGTATAAATAGCAAAGTTCAATCGGTTCGAAACTTGCTACATGTACACTATGGTGTACACTTTAGTTTACATTTTGCCATGTGATATTACCATGTTGGACAATATAAATTTCAAACAGTTTTCCCATCCAAATGACACTTGACAACAATGCAAGTGTCAAACAACGTGTTAAAAATCTGTGTCCAATAGTAAACATCAATCGCTAAGAAACTTGCTACATGTACACTATGATGTACACTTTAGTTTACACATTGCCACGTGACATTACCCCTGTTGGACAGTTTAAATTTCAAACAGTTTTCCCATCCAATTGACACTTGACAACAATGCAAGTGTCAAACAACATGTCAAAAATCAGTGTATAAATAGCAAAGGTCAATCGGTTAGAAATTTGCTACATGTACATTATGCTGTACTCTTTAGTTTACACTTTGCCATGTGATATTGCCCTATTGGACAGTTTAAATTTAAAATTATTTTCCCATCCAATAGACACATGACAACAATGAAAGTGTCAAACAACGTGTCAAAAATCAGTGTACAAATAGCGAAGTTCAATCGGTGAGAAACTTGCTACATGTAATCTATGGTGTGCACTTTAGTTTGCTCTTTGCCACGTTACATTAGCCTATTGGACAGTTTAAATTTCAAACAGTTTTCCCATCCAATTGACACTTGACAACAATGCAAGTGACAAACAACGTGTCAAAAATCATTGTATAAATTGCAAAGTTCAACCGGTATGGACCTTGCTACATGTACACTATGGTGTACATTTTAGTTTACACTTTGCCACGTGATAGTACTCTGTTGGATAGTTTAAATTTCAAACAGTTTTCCCATTCGATTGACACTTGACAATAATGCTAGTGTCAAACAACGTGTCAAAAATCAGCATACAAATAGCAAAGTTCAATCGGTAAGGACCTTTCTACATGTACACTATGGTGTATACTTTAGTTTATACTTTGCCATGTGACATTACCCTGTTGGATAGTTTAAATTTTAAATAATTTTCCCATCCAACTGACACTTGAAACTTGCTACATGTACACTATGGTGTTCACATTAGTTTACACTTTGCCACGTGACATTACCCTGTTGGGTAGTTTAAATTTCAAACAGTTTTCCCATCCAATTGACACTTGACAACAATGCAAGTGTCAAACAACATGTCAAAACTCAACATATAAATAGCAAAGTTCAATTGGTAAGGACCTTGCAACATGTACACTATGGTTTACACTTTAGTTTACACTTTGCAACATGAAGGTACCCTGTTGGATAGTTTAAATTTCAAATATTTTTCCCATCCAATTGACACATGAAAACAATGCAACTCTCAAACAACGTGTCAAAAATTATTGTACAAATAGCAAACTTCAATCTGTAAGAAACTTGCTACATCTACTCTATGGTGTACACTTTAGTTTACATATTACCATGTGACATTACCCTGTTGGACAGTTTAAATTTCAAACAATTTTTCCATCCAAATGACACTTGAAAACAATGCAAGTATTGAACGACGTGTCAAGAATCATTGTACAAATAGCAAAGTTCAATCGGTAAGGACCTTGCGATATGTGTACTATGGTGTACACTTTAGTTTACACTTTACCACGTGACATTACCCTATTGGATAGTTTAAATTTCAAACAGTTTCTCCATCTAATTGACACTTGACAAAATACAAGTTCAAACAACGTGTCAAAAATCAGTGTCCAAATAGAAAACTTCAATCGGTAAGAAACTTGCTACATGTACACTACGGTGTACACTTTAGTTTACATATTGCCACGTGAGATTACCCTGTTGGAAAGTTTAAATTTTAAACAGTTTCCCCATCCAATTGACACTTGACCACAATGTAAGTGCCAAACAACGTGTCAAAAATCTTTGTACAAATAGCAAAGTTCAATCGGTAAGGACCTTGCGACATGTACACTACGGTGTACACTTTAGTTTACACTTTGCCACGTGACATTACCCTATTGGACAGTCTAGAATTTCAAATAGTTTTCCCATCCAATTGACACTTGACAACAATACAAGTGTCAAACAACGAGTCAAAAATTAGTATACAAATAGCAAACTTCAATCGGTAAGAAACTTGCTACATCTACTCTATGGTGTACACTTTAGTTTACACATTGCCACGTGAAATTACCCTGTTGGACAGTTTAAATTTCAAATAGTTTTCCCATCCAAATGACACTTGACAACAATGCGAGTGTCTAACAACGTGTCAAGAATCATTGTACAAATAGCAAAGTTCAATCGGTAAAGACCTTGCGATATGTACACTATGGCGTACACTTTAGTTTACACTTTGCCACGTGACATTGCCCTATTGGACAGTCTAAATTTCAAACAGTTTTTCCATCTAAATGACACTTGACAGCAATACAAGTGTCAAACAACGTGTCAAAAATTAGTGTCCAAATAGCAAACTTCGATCGGTAAGAAACTTGCTACATGTACACTACGGTGTACACTTTAGTTTACACATTGCCACGTGAGATTATCCTGTTGGACAGTTTAAATTTCAATCAGTTTCCCCATCCAATTGACACTTGACAACAATGTAAGTGTCAAACAAACTGTCAAAAATCTTTGTACAAATAGCAAAGTTCAATCGGTAAGGACCTTGCGACATGTACACTATGGTATATACTTTAGATTACACTTTGCCACGTGACATTCCCCTTTTGGACAGTTTAAATTTCAAACAACTTTCCCATCCAAATGACACTTGAAAACAATGCAAGCGTCAAACAACGTGTCAAAAATCAGTGTCCAATTGCAAACGTCAATCGGTAAGAAACTTGCTACATGTACATTATGGTGTACATTTTAGTTTACGCATTGCCACGTGACATTACCCTATTGGACAGTTTAAATTTCAAACAGTTTACCCTTCGAATTGATACTTGACAACAATGCAACTGTCAAACAACGTGTCAAAAATTAGTGTATAAATAGCAAAGTTCAATCGATTAGAAACTTGCTACATGTACATTATGCTGTACATTTTAGTTTACACTTTGCCATGTGATATTACCCTGTTGGACAGTTTAAATTTAAAATTATTTTCCCATCCAATAGACACATGACAACAATGCAAGTGTCAAATAACGTGTCAAAAATCAGTGTACAAATAGCGAAGTTCAATCGGTAAGAAACATGCTACATGTACACTATGGTGTGCACTTTAGTTTGCTCTTTGCCACGTGACATTACCCTATTGGACAGTTTAAATTTCAAACAGTTTTTCCATCCAATTGACACTTGACAATAATACAAGTGTCAAACAATGTGTCAAAAATCATTGTATAAATTGCAATGTTCGATCGGTATGGACCTTGCTACATGTACACTATGGTGTACACTTTAGTTTACACTTTGCCATGTGACAGCACTCTGTTGGACAGTTTAAATTTCAAATAGCTTTCCCATTCGATTGACACTTGACAATAATGCTAGTGTCAGACAACGTCTCAAAAATCAGCATGCAAATAGCAAAGTTCAATCGGTAAGGACCTTGCTACATGTACATTATGGTGTACACTTTAGTTTACACTTTGCCATGTGACATTATCTAGTTGGACAGTTTAAATTTTAAATAGTTTTCCCATCCAATTAACACTTGACAACAATGCAAGTGTCAGATAACGTGTCAAAAATCGTTGTGCAAATAGCGATGTTCAATCAGTAAGAAACTTGCTACATGTACACTATGGTGTTCACATTAATTTACAGTTTGCCACGTGACATTACCCTGTTAGGTAGTTTAAATTTCAAACAGTTTTCCCATCCAATTGACACTTGACAACAATGCAAGTGTCACACAACGTGTCAAAAATCAATGTATAAATTGTAAAGTTCAATCGGTGTGGACCTTGCTACATGTACACTATGGTGTACACTTTAGCTTACACTTTGCCACGTGACAGTACCCTGTTAGACAGTTTAAATTTTAAATAGTTTTCCCATCCAATTGACACTTAAGAACAATGCAAGTGTCAAACAACATGTCAAAAATCAGTGCACAAATAACAAAGTTCAATCGGTATGAAATTTGCTACATGTACACTATGGTGCACACTTTAGTGTACACCTTGCCACGTGACATTATCCTGTTTCAGAGTTTAAATTTCAAACTATTTTCCAATCCAGTTGACACATGACAACAATGCAAGTGTCAAAAAATGTGTTAAAAATTAGTGTACAAATAGCAAACTTCAATCAGTATGGATCTTGCGACATGTACGCTGCGGTGTACAATTTAGTTTACACTTTGCTACGTGACGTTATCCTGTTTGACAGTTTAAATTTCGAATAGTTTTCCCATCCAATTGTCACTTAACAACAATGTAAGTGTCAAACAACGTGTCAAAAATCAGTGTATAAATTGCAAAGTTCAATCGGTATGGATCACGCTACATGTACACTATGGTGCACACTTTAATTTACACTTTGCCACGTGACAGTACCCTGTTAGAGAATTTAAATTTCAAACAATTTTCCAGTCCAATTGATACTTGACAATAATGCAAGTGTCAAACAATGAGTCAAAAATCAGCGTACAAATAGCAAAGTTCAATCAATAAGAAGCTTGACACATGTACACTATGATGTACACTTTAGTTTACACTTTGCCACATTACATTGCCTTGTTTGAAAGTTTAAATTTCAAACAGTTTTCCCATCCAATTAACACTTCACCACAATACAAGTGTCTAACAACGTGTCAGAAATTAGTGTACAAATAGCAAAAGTTCAATCCGTAAGAAACTTGCTACTTGTACACTATAGTGTACACTTCAGTTCACACTTTGCCACTTGACATTACCCTGTTGGATAGTTTAAATTTCAAACAGCTTTCCCATCCGATTGACACTTGACAACATTGCAAGTTTCAAACAACATGTCAAAAATCAGCATACAAATAGCGAAGTTCAATTGATAAGGACCGTGCAACATGTACACTATGGTGTACACTTTAGTTTACAGTTTACCACGTGGCATTGCCCTATTGGCCAGTTTAAATTTCAAACAGTTTTCTGATCTAATTGACGCTTGACAACAATGCAAGTGTCAAACAACGTGTGAAAAATCATTGTGCAAATAGCAAAGTTGAATCGATAAGTAACTTGCTACATGTACACTATGGTGTACACTTTAGTTTACACTTTAACACGTGAGATTACCCTATTGGACAATTTAAATTTCAAACAGTTTTCTCGTCCAATTGACCCTTGACAGCAATTCAAGTGTCAAACAACGCGTCAAAAATTAGTGTACAAATTGTAAAGTTCAATCGGTATGGACCTTGCTACATGTACACTATGGTGTACACTTTAGTTTACACTTTTCCACATGACAGTACCCTGTTAGACAGTTTAAATTTCAAACAGTTGTCCCATCCAATTGACACTTGACAACAGTGCAAGTGTCAAACAACGTGTCAAAAATCAGTGAACAAACAGCAAAGTTCAATCGGTAAGGACCTTGCAACATGTACACTGCGGTGTACACTTTTGTTTACACTTTGTCACATGACATTACCCTGCTTGACAGTTTAAATAAATAGTTTTCCCATCCAATTGGCACTTGACAACAATGCAAGTGTCAAACAAAGTGTCAAAAATTAGTGTATAAATTGCAAAGTTCAATCGTTATGGACCTTGCTAAATGTACACTATGGTGTACACTTTAGTTTACACTTTGCCACGTGGCAGTACCATGTTGGACAGTTTATATTTCAAACAGTTTTCCCATCCAATTGACACTTGACAACAATGCAAGCATCAAATAACATGTCAAAAATCAGCGTACAAATAGCAAAGTTCAATCAGTAAGATACTTGCTACATGTACACTAACGTGTACACTTTAGTTTACACTTTGCCACATGACATTACCCTATTTTATAGTTTAAATTTTAAACAATTTTCCCATCCAATTGACACTTGACAACAATGCAAGTGTCAAACAACGTGTCAAAAATCAGTGTTCAACTAGCAAAGTTCAATTGGTAAGAAACTTTCTACATGTACACTATGGGGTACACTTTAGTTTACACTTTGACATGTGATATTGCCCTATTGGACAGTTTAAATTTCAAATAGTTTTCCCATTCAATTGACACTTGACAACAATGCAAGTGTCAAGCAACGTGTCAAAAATCAGTGAACAAATAGCAAAGTTCAATCGGTAAGGACCTTGTGACATGTACACTGCGATGTACACTTTTGTTTACACTTTGTCACATGACATTACCCTGGTTGATAGTTTTAATAAGCTATTTTCCCATCCAATTGGCACATGACAGCGACGCAAGTGTGAAACAACGTGTTAAAAATTAGTGTATAAATTGCAAAGTTCAATCGATATGGACCTTGCTACACGTACACTATGGTGTACACTTTAGTTTACACTTCGCCACGTGAAAGTACCATGTTGGACAATTTATATTTCAAACAGTTTA
Source organism: Olea europaea var. sylvestris (assembly GCF_002742605.1). Lineage (NCBI taxonomy): Eukaryota > Viridiplantae > Streptophyta > Magnoliopsida > Lamiales > Oleaceae > Olea > Olea europaea. Next base: position 966,459 of record NC_036247.1, read on the forward strand.
CCCATCCAATTGACACTTGACAACAATGCAAGCATCAACTAACGTGTCAAAAATTAGCGTACAAATAGCAAAGTTCAATCAGTAAGATACTTGCTACATGTACACTATCGTGTGCACTTTATTTTACACTTTACCATGTGACATTACCCTGTTTTATGGTTTAAATTTAAAATAGTTTTCCCATCCAATTGACATTTGACAACAATACAAGTGTTAAACAACGTGTCAAAAATCAGTGTTCAAATAGCAAAGCTCAATCAGTAAGATACTTGCTACATGTACACTATCGTGTACACTTTAGTTTACACTCTGTCACGTGACATTACCCTATTTTATAGTTTAAATTTTAAATAGTTTTCCCATCCAATTGACACTTGACAACAATGCAAGTTTCAAACAACGTGTCAAAAATCAGTGTTCAAATAACAAAGTTCAATTGGTAAGAAACTTGCTACATGTACACTATGGTGTACACTTTAGTTTATACTTTGACACGTGATATTCCCCTGTTGGACATTTTAAATTTCAAACAGTTTTCCATCCAATTGACACTTGACAACAATGCAAGCGCCAAACAATGTGTCAAAAATTAGTGTACAAATAGCAAAGTTCAATCGGTAAGAAACTTGCTACATGTACACCATGGTGTACACTTTAGTTTAAACTTTGCCACGTGACATTACCCTTTTGGGAAGTTTAAATTTCTAACAGTTTTCCCATCCAATTGACACTTGACAACAATGCAAGTGTCAAAGAACGTGTCAAAAATTAGTGTATAAATAGCAAAGTTCAATCGGTAAGGACCTTGATGCATTTACACTATGTTGTACACTTTAGTTTACACTTTGCAACGTGACAGTACCCTGTTGGACAATTTAAATTTAAAATAGTTTTCCTATCCAATTGACACTTGACAACAATACAAGGGTCAAACAACGTGTGAAAAATCAGTGTACAAATAGCAAACTTCACTTGGTAAGAAACTTGCTACATGTACAATATGGTGTACACTTTAGTTTACACATTGCCACGTAACGTTACCCTGTTGGATAGTTTAAATTTCAAACAGTTTTCCCATCCAATTGACAATTGACAACAACGCAAGTGTCAGATAACGTGTCAAAAATCAGTGTATAAATTTCAAAGTTCAATCGGTATGGACCTTGCTACATGTATACTATGGTGTACACTTTTGTTTACACTTTGCCACGTGATAGTACCCTATTGGACAGTTTAAATTTCAAACAATTTTCCGATCCGATTGACACTTAACAACAATGCAAGTGTCAAACAACGTGTCAAAAATCAGCGTACAAATAGCAAAGTTCAATCGGTAAGAAACATGCTACATGTACACTATGGTGTACACTTTAGTTTACACTTTGCCACATGACATTACCCTGTTTGACAGTTTAAATTTCAAACAATTTTTCCATCCAATTGAGTCTTGACAACAATGCAAGTGCCAAACAACGTGTCAAAAATCAGTGTACAAATAGCAAAGTTCAATCGGTAAGAAACTTGCTATATGTACACTATGATGTACACTTTAGTTTTCACATTGCCAACTGACACTGCCTTGCTGGATAGTTTAAATTTCCAATAGTTTTCCCATCAATTGACACATGAAAACAATGCAAGGGTCAAACAACGTGTCAAAAATCATTGTACAAATAGCAAAGTTGAATCGGTGAGAAACTTGCTACAAGTACACTATGGGGTACACTTTAGTTTATACTTTGCCACGTGACATTACCCTATTGGACAGTCTAAATTTCAAACAGTTTTCCCATCCAATTGACACTTGACAACAATGCAAGTGTCAAACAACGTGTCAAAAATAGTGTATAAATAGCAAAGTTCAATCGGTTAGAAACTTGCTACATGTACGCTATGATGTTCACTTTAGTTTACACTTTGCCATCTGATATTATCCTGTTGGACAGTTTAAATTTCAAACAGTTATCCCATCCAATTGACACTTGACAGCAATGCAAGTGTCAAACAACGTGTCAAAAATTAGTGTATAAATAGCAAAGTTCAATCGGTATGGACCTTGCTACATGTGCACTATGGTGTACACTTTTGCTTGCACATTGTCACATGACATTACCCTGTTTGAAAATTAAAATTTCAAATAGTTTTTCCATCCAATTGACACTTGAATACAATGCAAGTGTCAAACAATGTGTCAAAAATCAGTGTACAAATAGCAAAATTCAATCGGTAAGGACCTTGCGACACGTACACTATGATGTACGCTTTACACTTTGCAACATGATAGTACCCTGTTTGACAGTTTAAATTTCAAACAATTTTTCCATCCAATTGAGTCTTGACAACAATGCAAGTGCCAAACAACGTGTCAAAAATCAGTGTACAAATAGCAAAGTTCAATCGGTAAGAAACTTGCTATATGTACACTATGGTGTACACTTTAGTTTTCACATTGCCAACTGACACTGCCTTGCTGGATAGTTTAAATTTCCAATAGTTTTCCCATCCAATTGATACTTGAAAACAATGCAAGGGTCAAACAACGTGTCAAAAATCATTGTACAAATAGCAAAGTTGAATCGGTGAGAAACTTGCTACAAGTACACTATGGGGTACACTTTAGTTTATACTTTGCCACGTGACATTACCCTATTGGACAGTTTAAATTTCAAACAGTTTTCCCATCCAATTGACACTTGACAACAATGCAAGTGTCGAACAACGTGTCAATCAGTGTACAAATAGCAAAATTCGATCGGTAAGGACCTTGCGACACGTACACTATGATGTACGCTTTACACTTTGCAACATGATAGTACCCTGTTGGACAGAGTAAATTTCAAATAGGTTTCAGACCCAATTGACCCTTGACAACAATGCAAGTGTCGAACAACGTGTCAATCAGTGTACAAATAGCAAAATTCGATCGGTAAGGACCTTGCGACACGTACACTATGATGTACGCTTTACACTTTGCAACATGATAGTACCCTGTTGGACAGAGTAAATTTCAAATAGGTTTCAGACCCAATTGACCCTTGACAACAATGCAAGTGTCGAACAACGTGTCAATCAGTGTACAAATAGCAAAATTCGATCGGTAAGGACCTTGCGACACGTACACTATGATGTACGCTTTACACTTTGCAACATGATAGTACCCTGTTGGACAGAGTAAATTTCAAATAGGTTTCAGACCCAATTGACCCTTGACAACAATGCAAGTGTCGAACAACGTGTCAATCAGTGTACAAATAGCAAAATTCGATCGGTAAGGACCTTGCGACACGTACACTATGATGTACGCTTTACACTTTGCAACATGATAGTACCCTGTTGGACAGAGTAAATTTCAAATAGGTTTCAGACCCAATTGACCCTTGACAACAATGCAAGTGTCGAACAACGTGTCAATCAGTGTACAAATAGCAAAATTCGATCGGTAAGGACCTTGCGACACGTACACTATGATGTACGCTTTACACTTTGCAACATGATAGTACCCTGTTGGACAGAGTAAATTTCAAATAGGTTTCAGACCCAATTGACCCTTGACAACAATGCAAGTGTCGAACAACGTGTCAATCAGTGTACAAATAGCAAAATTCGATCGGTAAGGACCTTGCGACACGTACACTATGATGTACGCTTTACACTTTGCAACATGATAGTACCCTGTTGGACAGAGTAAATTTCAAATAGGTTTCAGACCCAATTGACCCTTGACAACAATGCAAGTGTCGAACAACGTGTCAATCAGTGTACAAATAGCAAAATTCGATCGGTAAGGACCTTGCGACACGTACACTATGATGTACGCTTTACACTTTGCAACATGATAGTACCCTGTTGGACAGAGTAAATTTCAAATAGGTTTCAGACCCAATTGACCCTTGACAACAATGCAAGTGTCGAACAACGTGTCAATCAGTGTACAAATAGCAAAATTCGATCGGTAAGGACCTTGCGACACGTACACTATGATGTACGCTTTACACTTTGCAACATGATAGTACCCTGTTGGACAGAGTAAATTTCAAATAGGTTTCAGACCCAATTGACCCTTGACAACAATGCAAGTGTCGAACAACGTGTCAATCAGTGTACAAATAGCAAAATTCGATCGGTAAGGACCTTGCGACACGTACACTATGATGTACGCTTTACACTTTGCAACATGATAGTACCCTGTTGGACAGAGTAAATTTCAAATAGGTTTCAGACCCAATTGACCCTTGACAACAATGCAAGTGTCGAACAACGTGTCAATCAGTGTACAAATAGCAAAATTCGATCGGTAAGGACCTTGCGACACGTACACTATGATGTACGCTTTACACTTTGCAACATGATAGTACCCTGTTGGACAGAGTAAATTTCAAATAGGTTTCAGACCCAATTGACCCTTGACAACAATGCAAGTGTCGAACAACGTGTCAATCAGTGTACAAATAGCAAAATTCGATCGGTAAGGACCTTGCGACACGTACACTATGATGTACGCTTTACACTTTGCAACATGATAGTACCCTGTTGGACAGAGTAAATTTCAAATAGGTTTCAGACCCAATTGACCCTTGACAACAATGCAAGTGTCGAACAACGTGTCAATCAGTGTACAAATAGCAAAATTCAATCGGTAAGGACCTTGCGACACGTACACTATGATGTACGCTTTACACTTTGCAACATGATAGTACCCTGTTGGACAGAGTAAATTTCAAATAGGTTTCAGACCCAATTGACCCTTGACAACAATGCAAGTGCCAAACAACGTGTCAAAAATCAGTGTACAAATAGCAAAGTTCAATCGGTACGAAACTTGCTACATGTACAATATGGTGTACACTTCAGTTTACACTTAATTTCAAGCAGTTTTCCCATCCATTTGACACTTGACAATAATGCAAGTGTCAAACAACGTGTCAAAAATCAGTGTATGAATAGAAAAGTTCAATCGGTGAGGACCTTGCTATATGTACACTATGGTGTATACTTTACAGTTTGCAACATGACAGTACCCTATTGGACATTTTAAATTTCAAACAGTTTTCCCATCCAATTGACACTTGTTAACAATACAAGTGTCAATCAACCTGTGAAAAATCAGTGTATAAATAGAAAACTTCAATCGGTAAGAAACTTGCTACATGTACACTATGGTGTGTACTTTAGTTTACACATTGCCACGTGACATTACCCTGTTGGACAGTTTAAATTTTGAAACAGTTTTCCCATCCAATTGACACTTGACAACAATGCAAGTGTCAAACAACGTGTCAAAAATCATTGTACAAATAGGAAAGTTCAATCGGTAAGGACGTTACGACATTGCCACATGAAATTACCCTGTTGGACAGTTTAAATTTCAAACAGTATTCCCATCCAACTGACACATGACAACAATGCATGTGTCAAACAACGTGTCAAAAATTAGTGTACAAATAGCAAAGTTCAATCGGTAAGGACCCTGCTACATGTACACTATGGTGTACACTTTAGTTTACACTATGCCACGTGACATTACCCTGTGGACAATTTAAATTTCAAACAGTTTTTCCATCCAATTGACCCTTGACAACTATGCAAGTGTCAAACAACGTGTCAAAAATCAGTGTACAAATAGCAAACTTCAATCGGTTAGAAACTTGCTACATGTGCACTATGCTGTACACTTTCGTTTACACTTTGCCACGTGACATGACCTTGTTTGACAGTTTAAATTTCAAATAGTTTTCCCATCCAATTGACACTTGACAACAATGCAAGTATGAAACAACGTGTCAAAAATCAGTGTACAAATAGCAAAGTTCAATCGGTAAGAAACTTGCTACATGCACACTCTAGTGTACACTTTAGACTTGCCATGTGACATTGCCTTGTTGAACAGTTTAAATTTCAAACAGTTTTCCCATCCAATTAACACTTGACAACAATGCAAGTGTCAATTCGTAAGAAACTTGCTACATGTATACTATAGTGTACACTTTAATTTACACATCGCCACATGACATTGCCCTGTTGGACAGTTTAAATTTCAAATAGTTTTCCCGTCCAATTGACACTTGAAAATAATGCAAATGGCAAACAACGTGTCAAAAACCATTATACAAATAGCAAAGTTTAATCGGTAAGAAACTTGCTACACGTACACTATGGTGTACACTTTAGTTTACACTTTGTCACGTGACATTACCCTGTTGGACAGTTTAAATTTCAAACAATTTTCCCATCCAATTGACACTTGACAACAATGCAAGTGTCAAACAACGTGTCAAAAATCGGTATACAAATAGCAAAGTTTAATCGGTAAGAAACTTGCTACACGTACACTATGGTGTACACTTTAGTTTACACTTTGTCACGTGACATTACCCTGTTGGACAGTTTAAATTTCAAACAATTTTCCCATCCAATTGACACTTGACAACAATGCAAGTGTCGAACAACGTGTCAAAAATCAGTGTATGAGTTGCAAAGTTCAATCGGTGAGGACCTTGCTACGTGTACACTATGGTGTACACTTTACACTTTGCAACATGACAGTACCCTATTGGACAGTTTAAATTTCAAACAGCTTTCCCATCCAATTGACACTTGACGACAATACAAGTGTCAAACAACGTGTCAAAAATCAGTGTACAAATAGCAAACTTCAATTGGTAAGAAACTTGCGACATGTACACTATGGTGTATACTTTAGATTATACTTTGCCACGTGACATTACCCTGTTGGACAGTTTAAATTTTGAAACAGTTTTCCCATCCAATTGACACTTAACAACAATGCAAGGGTCAAACAACGTGTCAAAAATTATTGTACAAATAGCAAAGTTCAATCGGTAAGGAAGCTACGACATGTTCACTATGGTGTGCACTTTAATTTACACAATGCCACATGAAATTACCCTGTTGGACAGTTAAAATTTCAAGCAATATTCCGATCCAATTGACACGTGACAACAATGCATGTGTTAAACAACGTGTCAGTAGTGTACAAATAGCAAAGTTCAATCGATAAAGACTAGGCTACATGTACACTATGGTGTACATTTTAGTTTACAGTATGCCACGTGACATTACCCTGTGGAAAGTTTAAATTTCAAACAGTTTTTCCATCCAATTGACACTTGACAACTATGGAAGTGTCAAACAACATGTCAAAAATCAGTGTACAAATAGGAAAGATCAATCGGTACGAAACTTGCTACATGTACACTATGGTGTACAATTTAGTTTACACCTTGCCACGTGGCATTACCCTGTTGGACAGTTAAAATTTAAAATAGTTTTCCCATCAAATTAACACTTGACAATAATGTAAGTGTCGAACAACGTTTCAAAAATCAGTGTATAAATTGCAAAGTTCAATCGGTATGGACCTTGCTACATGTACACCATGGTGTACACTTTAGTTTACACATTCCCACATTGCAGTACCCAGTTAGACAGTTTAAATTTCAAACAGTTTTCCCATCCAATTGACACTTAAGAACAATGCAAGTGTCAAACAACGTGTCAAAAATCAGCGTACAAATGGCAAAGTTCAATGTTAAGAAAATTGCTACATGTACACTATGATGTACACTTTAGTTTACGCTTTGCCACATGACATTACCCTGTTTGAAAGTTCAAATTTCAAACAGTTTTCCCATCCAATCGACACTTGACAACAATGTAAGTGTCAAACAACGTGTCAAAAATTAGTGTACAAATAGCAAATTTCAACGGTAAGAAACTTGCTACATGTACACTACAGTGTATACTATAGTTTACACATTGCCACTTGACATTACTCTGTTGGACAGTTTAAATTTCAAACAGTTTTTCCATCCAATTGACATTTGACAACAATGCAAGTGTCAAACAACGTGTCAAAAATCAGTGTTTAAATTGCAAAGTTCAATCGGCTTGGACTTTGCTACATGTACACTATGCTGTACACTTTAGTTTACACTTTGCCACGTGACAGTACCCTGTTGGACAGTTTAAATTTCAAACAGTTTTTCCATCCAATTAACACTTGACAACAATGCCAGTGTCAAACAACCTGTCAAAAAGCATTGTACAAATAACAAAGTTCAATCGGTAAGGACGCTACAACATGTACACTGTGGTGTGCACATTTGTTTACGCATTGCCTCATGAAATTACCCTGTTGGATAGTTAAAATTTCAAATAGTATTCCCATCAAATTGACACATGACAACAATGCATGTGTCAAACAACGTGTCAAAAATTAGTGTACCAATAGCAAAGTTCAATCGGTAAGGACCAGGCTACATGTACACTATGGTGTACATTTTAGTTTACATTATGCCACGTGATGTTACACTGTGGACAGTTTAAATTTCAAACTGTTTTTACATCCAATTGACACTTGACAACTATGCAAGTGTCATACAACATGTCAAAAATTAGTGTACAAATAGGAAAGATCAATCGGTAAGAAACTTGCTACATGTACACTATGGTGTACACTTTAGTTTACACTTTGCCACGTGGCATTACCCTATTGGACTATTTAAATTTCAAACAGTTTTCCCATCAAATTGACACTTGACAACAATGTAAGTGTCAAACAATATTTCAAAAATCAGTGTATAAATTACAAAGTTCAATCGGTATGGACCTTGCAACATGTACACCATGGTGTACACTTAAGTTTACACTTTGCCACGTGACAGTACCCTGTTAGACAGTTTAAATTTCAAACAGTTTTCCGATCCAATTGACACTTAAGAACAATGCAAGTGTCAAACAACGTGTCAAAAATCAGCGTACAAATGGCAAAGTTCAATAAGTAAGAAACATGCTATATGTACACTATGGTGTACACTTTAGTTTACGCTTTGCCACATGACATTACGATGTTTGAAAGTTTAAATTTAAAATAATTTTCCCATCCAATTGACACTTGACAACAATGCAAGTGTCAAACAACATGTCAAAAATTAGTGTACAAATAACAAATTTCAATCGATAAGAAACTTGCTACATGTACACTAAGGTATACACTTTAGTTTACACATTGCCACATGACATTACCCTGTTGGACAGTTTAAATTTCAAACATTTTTTCGATCCAATTGATACTTGACAACAATGCAAGTGTCAAACAACGTGTCAAAAATTTGTTCATAAATTGCAAAGTTCAATTGGTATGGACCTTGTTACATGTACACTATGGTGTACATTTTAGTTTACACTTTGCCACGTGACATGACCCTGTTCGACAGTTTAAATTTCAAATAGTTTTTCCATGCAATTGGCACTTAACAACAATGTAAGTGTGAAACAACGTGTCAAAAATCAGTGTACAACTAGCAAAGTTCAATCGGTAAAAAACTTGCTACATGCACACTCTGGTGTACACTTTAATTTACACTTTGCCCTGTGACATTGCTTTGTTGGGCAGATTAAATTTCAAACTATTTTCCCATCCAATTGTCACTTGACAACAATGCAAGTGTCTAACAACGTGTCAAAAATTAGTATACAAATAGCAAAGATCAATCGGTAAGAAACTTGCTACATGTAAACTATGGTGTACAATTTAGTTTACACTTTGCCACGTGACATTACCCTATTGAAATGTTTAAATTTCAAACAGTTTTCCCATTAAATTGACACTTGACAACAATGTAAGTGTCAAATAACGTTTCAAATATCAGTGTATAAATTGCAAAGTTCAATCTGTATGGACCTTGCTACCTGTACACCATGGTGTACACTTTAATTTACACTTTCCCACGTGACAGTACCCAGTTAGACAGTTTAAATTTCAAATTGTTTTTCTATCCAATTGACACTTAAGAACAATGCAAGTGTCAAATAACGTGTCAAAAATCAGCGTACAAATAGTAAAGTTCAATAAGTAAGAAACTTGCTACATGTACACTATGGTGTACGCTTTAGTTTACGCATTGCCACATTACATTACCCTGTTTGAAATTTTAAATTTCAAACAGTTTTCCCATCCAATTGACACTTGACAACAATGCAAGTGTTAAACAATGTGTCAAAAATCAATGTACAAATAGCAAATTTCAATCGGTAAAAAACTTGCTACATGTACACTATGGTGTACACTTTAGTTTACACATTGCCACTTGACATTACCCTATTGGACAGTTTAAATTTCAAACAATTTTTCCATCCAATTGACACTTGACAATAATACAAGTGTCAAACAACGTGTCAAAAATCAGTGTATAAATGGCAAAGTTCAATCGGTATGGACCTTGATACATGTACACTATGGTGGACACTTTAGTTTACACTTTGCCACTTGACAGTACCCTGTTGGACAGTTTAAATTTCAAACAGTGTTCCCATCCAATTGAGACATGACAATAATGCATGTGTTAAACAACGTGTCAAAAATTAGGGTACAAGTTGCAAAGTTCAATCGGTAAGGACCTTGCTACATGTACACTATGGTGTACAATTTGGTTTACACTACGCCACTTGACATTACCTTGTGGACAGTTTTTCCATCCAATTGACACTTGATAAATATGCAAGTGTCAAGCAACGTGTCAAAAATCAGTGTACAAATAGCAAACTTCAATCGGTTAGAAACTTGCTACATGTACACTATGGTGTACACTTTCGTTTACACTTTGCCATGTGACATGACCCTGTTTGACAGTTTAAATTTCAAATAGTTTTCCCATCCAATTGACACTTGACAACAATGCAAGTGTGAATCAACGTGTCAAAAATCAGTGTACAAATAGTAAAGTTCAATCGGTAAGAAACTTGCTACATGCACACTCTGGTGTACACTTTAGATTTGCCACGTGACATTGCCTTGTTGGACAGTTTAAATTTCAAACAATTTTTCCATCCAATTGACACTTGACAACAATACAAGTGTCAAACAACGTGTCAAAAATTAGAGTGCAAAAAGCAAAGTTCAATCGGTAAGAAACTTGCTACATATACACTGTAGTGTACACTTTAATTTACACATCGCCACATGGCATTGCCCTGTTGGACAGTTTAAATTTCAAACTATTTTCCCATCCAATTGACACTTGATAACAATACAAGTGTCAAACAACGTGTCAAAAATCAGTGTTCAAATAGCAAAGATCAATCGGTAAGAAACTTGCTACATGTACACTATGGTGTACACTTTAGTTTACACTTTGCCACGTGACATTACCCTGTTGGACAGTTTAAATGTCAAACAATTTTCCCATCAAATTGACACTTGACAACAATGGAAGTGTCAAACAACGTTTCAAAAATATGCATATAAATTGCAAAGTTCAATCGGTATGGACCTTGCTACATGTACACCATGGTGTACACTTTAGTTTACACTTTGCCACGTGACAGTACCCAGTTAGATAGTTTAAATTTCAAACAATTTTCCCATCCAATTGACACTTAAGAACAATGCAAGTGTCAAACAACGTGTCAAAAATCAGCGTACAAATGGCAAAGTTCAATCGGTAAGAAACTTGCTACATGTACACTATGATGTACACTTTAGTTTACGCTTTGCCACATGAGATTACACTTTTTGAAAGTTTAAATTTCAAACAGTTTTCCCATCCAATTGAGACTTCAACATGTTAAAAATCAGTGTGCAAGTAGAAAATTTCAATCAGTAAGAAACTTGCTACATGTACACTATGGTGTACACTTTAGTTTAGACTTTACCACGTGACATTGCCTTGTTGGACAGTTTAAATTTCAAATAGTTTTCCCTTCCAATTGACACTTGCCAACAATGCAAGTGCCTATCAACGTGTCAAAAATTAGTGTACAAATAGCTAATTTCAATCGGTAAGGACCTTGCGACGTGTGCACTATAGTGTACACTTTAGTTTACACTTTGCCACGTGACATTACCTTGTTGGACTGTTTAAACTTCAAATAGTATTCCCATCCAATTGAGACATGACAACAATGCATGTGTCAAACAACGTGTCAAAAATTAGTGTACAAATAGCAAAGTTCAATCGGTAAGGACTTTGCTACATCTACACTATGGTGTACAATTTAGTTTACTCTATGCCACGTGACATTACCTTGTGGATAGTTTAAATTTCAAACAGTTTTTCTATGCAATTAACACATGACAACTATGCAAGTGTCAAGCAACGTGTCAAAAATCAGTGTACAAATAGTAAACTTCAATTGGTTAGAAACTTGCTACATGTACACTATGGTGTACACTTTCATTTACACTTTGCCACGTGACATGACCCTGTTTGATAGTTTAAATTTCAAATAGTTCTCCCATCCAATTGACACTTGACAACAATGTAAGTGTGAATCAACGTGTCAAAAATATGTGTACAAATAGCAAAGTCCAATCGTTAAGAAACTTGCTACATGCGCACTCTGGTGTACACTTTAGATTCGCCACGTGGCATTGCCTTGTTGGACAGTTTAAATTTCAAACAATTTTCCCATCCAATTGACACTTGACAACAATACAAGTGTCAAACAATGTGTTAAAAATCAGTGTGACATTACCCTGTTGGACTCGGTAAGGACCTTGCTACATGTACACTATGGTGTACACTTTAGATTCGCCACGTGGCATTGCCTTGTTGGACAGTTTAAAGTTCAAACAATTTTTCCATCCAATTGACACTTGACAACAATACAAGTGTCAAACAATGTGTTAAAAATCAGTGTACAAATAGCAAAGTTCAATCGGTAAGAAACCTGCTACATGCATACTATAGTGTACACTTTAATTTACACATCGCCACATGACGTTGCCCGGTTGGATAGTTTAAATTTCAAACTGTTTTTCCATCCAATTGACACTTGACAACAATGCAAGTGGCAAACAACATTTTTAAAATTATTGTACAAATAGCAAAGTTTAATCGGTAAGAAACCTGCAACATGTACACTATGGTGTACACTTTAGTTTACACTTTGTCACGTAGCATTACCTAATTCGACAGTTTAAATTTCAAATAGTTTTCCCACCCAATTGACTCTTGACAACAATGCAAGTGTCGAACAACGTGCCAAAAATCAATGTATGAATTGCAAAGTTGAATCGGTGAGGACCTTTCTACATGTACACTACGGTGTACAGTTTACACTTTGCAACATGACAGTACCCTATTGGATAGTTTAAATTTCAAACAATTTTTCCATCCAATTGAGACTTGACAACAATACAAGTGTCAAACAACGCGCCAAAAATCAGTGTACAAATAGCAAACTTCAATTGGTAAGAAACATGCTACATGTACACTATGGTATATACTTTAGATTACACTTTGCCACGTGACATTACCCTGTTGGACAGTTTAAATTTAGAAACAGTTTTCCCATCCAGTTGACACTTAACAACAATGTAAGTGTCAACAATGTTACAAAAATCAGTGTATAAATTGCAAAGTCCAATCGGTACGGACCTTGCTACATGTACACCATGATGTACACTTTAGTTTACACTTTGTCACGTGACAGTACCCAGTTAGATAGTTTAAATTTCAAACAGTTTTCTCATCCAATTGACACTTAAGAACAATGCAAGTGTCAAACAACGTGTCAAAAATCAGCGTACAAATGTCAAAGTTCAATAAGTAAGAAACTTGCTAAATGTACACTATGGTGTACAGTTTAGTTTACGCTTTACCACATGACATTACGATGTTTGAAAGTTTAAATTTCAAACAATTTTTCCATCCAATTGACACTTCACAACAATGCAAGTGTCAAACAATGTGTCAAAAATTAGTGTACAAATAGCAAATTTCAATCGGTAAGAAATTTGCTACATGTACACTATGGTGTACACTTTAGTTTACACATTGCCACATGACATTACCTTGTTGGATAGTTTAAATTTCAAATAGTTTTCCCATCCAATTGACACTTGACAACAATGCAAGTGTCAAACAACGTGTCAAAAATCAGTTTATAAATTGCAAAGTTCAATCGGTATGGACCTTGTTACATGTATACTATGGTGTACACTTTAGTTTACACTTTGCCACGTGACAGTACCCTGTTGGACAGTTTAAATTTTAAACAGTTTTCCCATCAAATTGAAACTTGACAACAATGTAAGTGTCAAACAACGTTTCAAAAATTAGTATAGAAATTGCAAAGTTCAATCGGTATGGACCTTGCTACATGTACACCATGGTGTACACTTTAGTTCACACTTTCCCACGTGACAATACCCAATTCGACAGTTTACATTTCAAACAATTTTCCCATTCAATTGACACTTAAGAACAATGCAAGCGTCAAACGTGTCAAAAATCAACGTATAAATGGCAAAGTTCAATTGGTAAGAAACTTGCTGCATGTACACTATGCTGTACACTTTGGTTTACGCATTGCCACATGACATTACCCAGTTTGAAAGTTTAAATTTCAAACCATTTTCCCATCTAATTGACACTTGACAACAATGCAAGTGTCAAACAATGTGTCAAAAATCAGTGTACAAGTAGCAAATTTCAATCGGTAAGAAACTTGCTACATGTACACTATGGTGTACACTTTAGTCTACACATTGCCACATGACATTGCCCTATTGGACAGTTTAAGTTTCAAATAGTTTTCCCATCCAATTGACACTTGACAACAATGGAAGTGTCAAAAACATGTCAAAAACCAGTGTACAAATAGCAAATTTCAATCGGTAAGGACCTTGTGACATGTGCATTATGGTGTACACTTTAGTTTACACTTTGCCACGTGACATTACCTTGTTGAACTGTTTAAATTTCAAACAGTATTCCCATCCAATTGAGACATGACAACAATTCATGAGTCAAACAACGTGTCAAAAATTAGTGTACAAACAGCAAAGTTCAATCGGTAAGGTCTTTGCTACATGTACAATATGGGGTACAATTTAGATTACACTATGCCACGTGACATTACCTTGTAGACAGTTTAAATTTCAAGCAGTTTTTCCATCCAATTGACACTTGACAACTATGCAAGTGTCAAGCAACGTGTCAAAAATCAGTGTACAAATAGCACACTTCAGTCGATTAGAAACTTGCTACATGTACACTATAGTGCACACTTTCGTTTACACTTTATCACGTGACATGACCCTGTTTGACAGTTTAAATTTCAAATAGATTTCCCCTCCAATTGACACTTGACAACAATGCAAGTGTGAATCAACGTGTCAAAAATCAGTGTACAAATAACAAAGTTCAATCGGTAAGAAACTTGCTACATGCACACTCTGGTATACACTTTAGATTTGCCACGTGACATTGCCTTGTTGGATTGTTAAAATTTCAAACAATTTTTCCATCCAATTGACACTTGACAACAGTGCAAGTGTCAAACAACATGTCAAAAATCAGTGTACAAAGAACAAAGTTCAATCGGTAAGAAACTTGCTAAATGTATACTATAGTGTACACTTTAATTTACACATCGCCACATGACATTGCCCTATTGGGCAGTTTAAATTTCAAACAGTTTTTCCATCCAATTGACACTTGACAACAATGCAAGTGGCAAACAACATTTCAAAAATTATTGTACAAATAGCAAAGTTTAATCGGTAGGAAACTTGCTACACATACACCATGGTGTACACTTTAGTTTACACATTGTCACATGATGTTGCCCTGTTGGACAGTTTAAATTTCAAATAGTTTTCCCATCCAATTGACACTTGACAACAATGCAAGTGTGAAACACAAAATTCAGTGTTTAAATAGTAAAGTTCAATCGATAAGAAACTTGTTACATGCATACTCTGGTATACACTTTAGTTTACACTTTACCACGTGACATCGCCTCGTTGGGCAGTTTAAATTTCAAATAGGTTTCCCATCCAACTGACACTTGGCAACAATGCAAGTGGCAAACAACGTTTCAAAAATTATTGTTCAAATAGCAAAGTTTAATCGATAAGAAACTTGCTACATGTACACTATGGTGTACACTTTAGTTTACACTTTGTCACGTGACATTACCCTATTGGACAGTTTAAATTTCAAACAGTTTTCCCATCTAATTAACACTTGACAACAATGCAAGTGTCAAACAACGTGTCAAAAATCAATGTATGAATTGCAAAGTTCAATCGGTGAGAACCTTACTACATGTACACTATGGTGTACACTTTACACTTTGTAACATGACAGTACCCTATTGGACAGTTTAAATTTCAAACAGTTTTCTAATCCAATTGAGACTTGACAACAATACAAGTGTCAAACAACGCGTCAAAACTCAGTGTACAAATAGCAAACTTCAATCGATAAGAAACTTGCTACATGTACACTATGGTGTATACTTTAGATTACACTTTGCCACGTGACATTGCCCTGTTGAACAGTTTAAATTTTGAAACAGTTTTCCCATCCAATTGACACTTAACAACAATACAAGTGTGAAACAATGTGTCAAAAATCATTGTACAAATAGCAAAGTTCAATCGGTAAGGACGTTACGACATGTTCACTATGGCGTGCACTTTAGTTTACACATTGCCACATGAAATTACCTTGTTGGACAGTTAAAATTTCAAACAGTATTCCGATCCAAATGACACATGACAACAATGCGTGTGTCAAACAACGTGTCAAAAATTAGTGTACAAATAGCAAAGTTCAATCGGTAAGGACCAAGCTACATGTACACTATGGTGTACATTTTAGTTTACACTATGCCACGTGATATTACCCTGTGGACAGTTTAAATTTCAAATAGTTTTTCCATCCAATTGACACTTGACAACTATGCAAGTGTCAAACAACGTGTCAAAAATCAGTGTACAAATAGGAAAGATCAATCGGTAAGAAACTTGCTACATGTACACTATGGTGTACACTTTAGTTTACACTTTGCTACGTGGCATTACCCTGTTGGACAGTCTAAATTTTAAACAGTTTTTCCATCCAATTGACACTTTACAACAATGCAAGTGTCAAACAACGTGTCAAAAATCAGTGTATAAATTGCAAAGTTTAATCGGTATGGACCTTGCTACATGTACACTATGGTGTGCACTTTAGTTTACACTTTGCCACGTGACAGTACCCTGTTGGACAGTTTAAATTTCAAACAGTTTTCCCATCCAATTGACACTTGACAACAATGCTAGTGTCAAACAACATGTCAAAAATCATTGTACAAATAGCGAAGTTCAATCGGTAAGGAAGCTACGACATGTTCACTATGGTGTGCACTTTAATTTACACAATGCCACATGAAATTACCCTGTTGGACAGTTAAAATTTCAAGCAGTATTCCCATCCAATTGTCACATGACAACAATGCATGTGTCAAACAACGTGTCAAAAATTAGTGGACAAATAGAAAAGTTCAATTGGCAAGGACCAGGCTACATGTACACTATGGTGTACATTTTAGTTTACACAATGCCACGTGACATTACCCTGTGGACAGTTTAAATTTCAAATAGTTTTTCCATCCAATTGACACTTGACAACCATGCAAGTGTTAAACAACGTGTCAAAAATCAGTGTACAAATAGGAAAGATCAATCGGTAAGAAACTTGCTACATGTACACTATGGTGCACACTTTAGTTTACACTTTGTCACGTGACATTACCCTATTGGACAGTTTAAATTTCAAACAGTTTTCCCATCAAATTAGCACATGACAACAATGCAAGTGTCAAACAACGTTTCAAAAATCAGTGTATAAATTGAAAAGTTCAATCCATATGGACCTTGCTACATGTACACCATGGTGTACACTTTAGTTTACACTTTCCCACGTAGTAGTACCTAGTTAGACAGTTTAAATTTCAAACAGTTTTCCCATCCAATTGAGACTTTAGACCAATGCAATTTTCAAACAACGTGTTAAAAATTAGCGTACAAATGACAAAGTTCAATCGGTAAGAAACTTGCTACATGTACACTATGATGTACACATTAGTTTACGCTTTGCCACATGACATTACCCTGTTTGAAAGTTTAAATTTCAAACAGTTTTCCCATCCAATTGACACTTGACAACAATCCAAGTGTCAAACAGCGTGTCAAAAATCAGTGTACAAATAGAAAATTTCAATCGGTAAGAAACTTACTACATGTACACTTTAGTTTAGATATTGCCTCCTGACATTACCTTGTTGGACAGTTTAAATTTCAAACAATTTTTCCATCCAATTAACACTTGACAACAATGCAAGTGTCAAACAATGTGTCAAAAATCAGTGTATAAATTGCAAAGTTCAATCGGTATGGACCTTGTTACATGTACACTATGGTGTACACTTTAGTTTACACTTTGCCACGTGACAGTACCCTGTTGGACAGTTTAAATTTCAAGTAGTTTTCCCATCCCATTGACACTTGACAGCAATTCCAATGTAAAACAGCGCGTCAAAAATCATTGTACAAATAGCAAAGTTCAATCGGTAAGGACGTTACGACATGTACACTATGGTGTGCACATTAGTTTACGCATTGCCACATGAAATTACCCTGCTGGAAAGTTAAAATTTCAAGCAGTATTCCCATCCAATTAACACATGACAACAATGCATGTCTCAAACAATGTGTAAAAAATTAGCGTACAAATAGCAAAGTGCAGTCGGTAAGGACCTTGCTACATTTACATTATAGTGTACATTTTAGTTTACACTATGCCACGTGACATTACGCTGTGGACAGTTTAAATTTCAAATAGTTTTTCCATCCAATTGACACTTGACAACTATGCAAGTGTCAAGTGCCGTGTCAAAAATCAGTGTACAAATAGCAAACTTCAATCGGCAAGAAACTTTCTACATGTACACTGTGGTGTACACTTTAGTTTACACTTTGTCACGTGACATGACCCTGTTTGACAGTTTAAATTTCAAATAGTTTTCCCATCCAATTAACACTTGACAACAATGCAAGTGAGAAACAACGTGTCAAAAATCAGTGTACAACTAGCAAAGTTCAATCGGTAAGAAAGTTGCTACATGCACACTCTGGTGTACACTTTAATTTGCACTTTGCCCCGTGACATTGCTTTGTTGGGCAGATTAAATTTCAAACAGTTTTCCCATCCAATTGCCACTTGATAACAATGCATGTGTCAAACAACGTGTCAAAAATTGGTGTACAAATAACAAAGTTCAATCGGTAAGGACCAGGCTACATGTACACTATGGTGTACATTTTAGTTTACACTATGCCACGTGACATTACCCTGTGGACAGTTTAAAGTTCAAATAATTTTTCCATCCAATTGACATTTGACAACTATGCAAGTGTCAAACAACGTGTCAAAAATCAGTGTACAAATAGGAAAGATCAATCGATAAGAAACTTGCTACATGTACACTATGGTGTACACTTTAGTTTACACTTTGCCACGTGACATTACCCTGTTGGACAGTTTAAATTTCAAATGGTTTTCCCATCCAATTGACACTTGACAACAATGCAAGTGTGAATCAACGTGTCAAAAATCATTGTACAAATAGCAAAGTTCAATTGGTAAGGAACTTGCTACATGTACACTCTGGTGTGTACACTTTAGATTTGACACGTGACATTGCCTTGTTGGACAGTTTAAATTTCAAACATTTTTCCTATCCAATTGACACTTACGACAATACAAGTGTCAAACAACGCGTAAAAAATCAGTGTACAATTAGCAAAGTTCAATCGGTAAGAAACTTGCTACATGTATACTATAGCGTACACTTTAATTTACACATCGCCACATGACATTGCCCTGTTGGATAGTTTAAATTTCAAACAGTTTTTCCATCCAATTGACACTTGAGAATAACATAAGTGGCAAAAAATATTTCAAAAATTATTGTACAAATAGCAAAGTTTAATCGGTAAGAAACTTGTTACACGTACACCATGGTGTACACTTTAGTTTACACATTGTCACGTGACATTACGCTGTTGGACAGTTTAAATTTTAAACAATCTTCCCATCCAATTGACACTTGACAACAATGCAAGTGTGAAACAACGTGTCAAAATTCAGTGTTCAAATAGCAAAGTTCAATCGGTAAGAAACTTGTTACATGCATACTCTAGTGTACACTTTAGCACGTGACATTGCCTCGTTGGGCAGTTTAAATTTCAAACAGTTTTCCCATCCAATTGACACTTGACAACAATGCAAGCGCCAAATAATGTGTCAAAATCAGTGTTCAAATAGCAAAGATCAATCAGTAAGAAACTTGCTAGATGTAGACTATGGTGTACACTTCAGTTTACAGTTTGCCACATGACATTACCCTGTTGGACAGTTTAAATTTCAAACAATTTTCCCATCAAATTGACACTAGACAAAAATGTAAGTGTTAAACAACGTTTCAAAAATCAGCATATAAATTGCATAGTTCAATGGATATGGACCTTGCTACATGTACACCATGGTGTACACTTTAGTTTACACTTTACCACGTGACAGTACCCAGTTAGACAGTTTAAATTTCAAATAGTTTTCCCATCCAATTGACACTCAAGACCAATGCAAGTGTGAAACAACGTGTCAAAAATCAGCGTACAAATGGAAAAGTTCAATCGGTAAGAAACTTGCTACATGTACACTATATAGCAAATTTTAATCGGTAAGAAACTTGCACCAAGTACACCATGTTGTACACTTTAGTTTACACATTGTCACGTGACATTGCCCAGTTGGACAATTTAAATTTCAAACAGTTTTCCCATCCAATTGACACTTGACAACAACGCAAGTGTGAAACAACGTGTCAAAATTCAGTGTTCAAATAGCATAGTTCAATCGGTAAAAAACATGTTACATGCATACTCTGGTGTACACTTTAGTTTACACTTTACCACGTGACATTGCCTTGTTGGGCAGTTTAAATTTCAAACAGTTTTCCCATTCAATTGACACTTGACAACAATGCAAGTGTTAAACAGCGTGTCAAAAATTAGTATTCAAATAGCAAAGATCAATCGGTAAGAAACTTGCTACATGTACACTATGGTGTACACTTTAGTTTACACATTGCCACGTGACATTACCCTGCCGGACAGTTTAAATTTCAAACAATTTTCCCATCAAATTGACACTTGACAAAAATGTAACTGTCAAACAACGTTTCAAATATCAGTGTCTAAATTGCAAACTTCAATCGGTATGGACCTTGCTACATGTACACCATGGTGTACACTTTCATTTACACTTTGCCACGTGACAGTACTCAGTTAGACAGTTTAAATTTCAAATACTTTTCCCATCCAATTGATACTTATGACCAACGCAAGTGTCAAGCAACGTGTCAAAAATCAGCGTACAAATGGCAAAGTTCAATCGGTAAGAAAATTGATACATGTACACTATGGCGTACACTTTAGTTTACGCTTTGGCACATGACATTACACTGTTTGAAAGTTTAAATTTCAAACAGTTTTCACATCCAATTGACACTTGACAACAATGTAAGTGTCAAACAACGTGTCAAAAATCAATGTAAAAATAGCAAATTTCAATCAGTAAGAAACTTGGAACATGTACATTATGGTGTACACTTTAGTTTAGACTTTACCACGTGAAATTGCCTTGTCAGACAGTTTAAATTTCAAACAGTTTTCCATCCAATTGACACTTGACAATAATGCAAGTGTCTAACAACGTGTCAAAAATCAGTGTACAAATAGCAAATTTCAATCGGTAAGGACCTTGCGACATGTGCACTATGGTGTACACTTTAGTTTACACTTTGCCATGTGACATTACCTTGTTGAACTGTTTAAATTTCAAATAGTTTTCCATCCAGTTGACACTTGACAACAATGAAAGTGTCAAACAACGTGTCAAAAATCAGTGTATAAATGGCAAAGTTCAATTTGTAAGGACCTTGCGACATGTACACTATGATGTACACTTCTGTTTACATTTCGTCACGTGACATTACCCTATTTCATAGTTTAATTATCAAACAATTTTCCCATCTAGTTGACACTTGACAACAATGCAAGTGTCAAACAACGTGTTAAAAATCAGTGTACAAATAGCAAAGTTCAATCGGTAAGAAACTTGATACATGTACACTATGATGTACACTTTAGTTTACGCTTTGGCACATGACATTACACTGTTTAAAAGTTTAAATTTCAAACAATTTTTCCATCCAATTGACACTTGACAACAATGCAAGTGTCAAACAACGTGTCAAAAATCAGTGTATAAATAGCAATTTTCAATCAGTAAGAAACTTGCAACATGTACACTATGGTGTACACTTTAGTTTAGACTTTACCAAGTGACATTGCCTTGTTGGACAGTTTAAATTTCAAACAGTTTCCCATCCAATTGACACTTGACAGCAATGCAAGTTTCTAACAACGTGTCAAAAATCAGTGTACAAATAGCAAATTTCAATCGGTAAGGACCTTACAACATGTACACTATGGTGTACACTTTAGTTTACACTTTGCCACGTGACATTACCTTGTTGAACTGTTTAAATTTCAAATAGTTTTCCCATCCAATTGACACTTGACAACAATGAAAGTGTCAAACAACGTGTCAAAAATCAGTGTATAAATAGCAAAGTTCAATTTGTAAGGACCTTGCGACATGTACACTATGGTGCACACTTCAGTTTACATTTCGTCACGTGACATTGCCCTATTTCATAGTTTAATTATCAAATAGTTTTCCCATCCAATTGACACTTGACAACAATGCAAGTGTCAAACAACGTGTCAAAAATCAGTGTACAAATAGCAAAGTTCAATCGGTAAGAAACTTGATACATGTACACTATGGTATACACTTTAGTTTACGCTTTGGCACATGACATTACACTGTTTGAAAGTTTAAATTTCGAACAGTTTTCCCATACAATTGACACTTGACAACAATGCAAGTGTCAAACAACGTGTCAAAAATCAGTGTACAAATAGCAAATTTCAATCAGTAAGAAACTTGCAACATGTACACTATGGTGTACACTTTAGTTTAGACTTTACCACGTGGCATTGCCTTGTTGGACAGTTTAAATTTCAAACAGTTTTCCCGTCCAATTGACACTTGACAATAATACAAGTGTCTAACAACGTGTCAAAAATCAGTGTACAAATAACAAATTTCAATCGGTAAGGACCTTGCGACATGTGCACTATGGTATACACTTTAGTTTATACTTTGCCACGTGACATTACCTTATTGAACTGTTTAAATTTCAAATAGTTTTCCCATCCAATTGACACTTGACAACAATGAAAGTGTCAAACAACGTGTCAAAAATTAGTGTATAAATGGCAAAGTTCAATTTGTAAGGACCTTGCGACATGTACACTATGGTGCACACTTTAGTTTACATTTCGTCACGTGATGTTACCCTGTTTCATAGTTTAAATTTCAAATAGTTTTCTCATCCAATTGACGCTTGACAACAATGCTAGTGTCAAACGTGTCAAAAATTAGTGTACAAATAGCAAAGTTCAATCGGTAAGAAACTTGCTACATGTACACTATAGTGTACGCTTTAATTTACACTTTGCCACGTGACATGGCCCTGTTGGACAGTTTATATTTCAAACAGTTTTCCCATCCTATTGACACTTGACAACAACGAAAGTGTCAATCAACGTGTTAAAAATCAGTGTATAAATTGTAAAGTTCAATCGGTATAGACCTTGCTACATAAACGCTATTCTGTACACTTTAGTTTACACTTTGCCCCCCAGCAGTACCCTGTTGGATAGTTTAAATTTCAAACAGTTTTTCCATCCAATTGACACTTGACAACAATGTAAGTGTCAAACAACGCGTCAAAAACCAGCGTACAAATAGTAAAGTTCAATCGGTAAGGACCTTGCTACATGTATACTATGGTGTACACTTTTATTTACACTTTGCAACGTTACAGTACCCTGTTGGACAATTTAAATTTCAAACAGTTTTCCTATCTAATTGACAATTGAAAATAATACATGTGTCAAACAACATGCCAAAAATCAGTGTACAAATAGTAAAATTCAATCGGTAAGAAACTTGCTACATGTACACTATGGTGTACACATCAATTTACACATTGCCACGTGACATTATCCTATGGACAGTTTAAATTTCAAATAGTTTTCCCATCCAATTGACACTTGACAACAATGTAAGTGTCAAACAACGTATCAGAAACAATGTACAAATATCAAAGTTCAATTAGTAAGAAACTTGCTACATGTACACTATGGTGTACACTTTAGTTTACACTTTACCACGTGACATTACCCAGTTTGACAGTTTAAATTTCAAACAGTCTTCCCATCCAATTGACACTTGACAACAATGTAAGTGTCAAACAACATGTCAAAAATCAGTATACAAATAGCAAAGTTCAATCGGTAAGAAACTTGCTACATGCACACTATGGTGTAAACTTTAGTTTACACTTTGCCACGTGACAATGCCCTATTGGACAGTACAAATTTAAAACGGTTTTCCCATCCAATTAACACTTGACAACAATGCAAGTGTCAAACAACGAGTCAAAAATTAGTGTACAAATAGCAAAGTTCAATCGGTAAGGACCTTGCTACATGTACACTTTTGTTTACACTTTGCCATGTGAAATTATCCTGTTGGAAAGTTTAAATTTCAAGCAGTTTTCTCATCCAATTGACACTTGACCATAATGCAAGTGTCAATCAGCGTGTCAAAAATCAGTGTATAAATTGCAAAGTTCAATCGGTATGGAGCTTGCAACATATACACTATTGTGTACACTTTAGTTTACACTTTGCCACGTGACAGTACCCTGTTGGACAATTTAAATTTCAAACAGTTTTCCCATCCAATTGACACTTGACAACAATGCAAGTGTCAAACAACCTGTTAAAAACCAGCGTACAAATAGCAAAGTTCAATCGGTAAGAAACTTGCTACATGTACACTATGCTGTACACTGTAGTTTACACTTTATCATGTGACATTATGCTGTTTGATCGATTAAATTTTAAATAGTTTTTCCATCCAATTGACACTTGACAACAATACAAGTGTCAAGCAACGTGTCAAAAATCAGTGTACGACTAGCAAACTTTAATCGGTAAGAAACTTGCAACATGTACACTATGGTGTACACTTTGGTTTACACTTTGCCACGTAACATGGCCCTGTTGGATAGTTTAAATTTCAAACAGTTTTCCAATCCATTTGAAACTTGACAACAATGCAAGTGTCTAACAACGTGTCAAAAATCAGTGTACAAATAGCAAATTTCAATCGGTAAGGACCTTGTGACATGTACACAATGCTGTACACTTTAGTTTTACACTTTGCCACGTGACATGGCCCTGTTGGACAGTTTAAATTTCAAACAGTTTTTCCATCCATTTGACCCTTGACAACAATGCAAATGTCTAACAACGTGTCAAAAATCAGTGTGCAAACAGAAAATTTCAATCGGCAAGGACCTTGCGACATGTACACTATGGTGTACACTTTAGTTTACACTTTGCCACGTGACATTACTCTACTGGACAGTTTAAAGTTCAAATATTTTTCAATTGACACTTGAAAACAATGCAAGTGTCAAACAACGTTTCAAAAATAGTCTATAAATAGCAAAATTCAATTTGTTAGAAACTTGTTACATGTACACTATGATGTAAACTTTAGTTTACACATTGCCATGTGATACCCGGTTGGACAGTTTAAATTTCAAACAGTTTTTCCATCCAATTGACACTTGACAACAATGTAGGTGTCGAACAACGGGTCAAAAATCAGTGTACAAATAGCAAAGTTCAATCGGTAAGGACCTTGCTACATGTACACTATGGTGTACACTTTTATTTACACTTTGCAACATGACAGTACCCTATTGGACAATTTAAATTTCAAATAGTTTTCCTATTTAATTGACACATGAAAACAATACATGTGTCAAACAACATGTCAAAAATCAGTGTACAAATAGCAAACTTCAATCGGTAAGAAACTTGCTACATGTACACTATGGTGTACACGTCAATTTACACATTGCCACGTGACATTACCCTATTGGACAGTTTAAATTTCAAATAGTTTTCCCATCCAATTGACACTTGACAACATTGCAAGTGTCAAACAACGTATCAAAAATAATGTACAAATATCAAAGTTCAATTGGTAAGAAACTTACTACATGTACACTATGGTGTACACTTTACCACGTGACATTACCCAGTTTGACAGTTTAAATTTCAAACAGTCTTCCCATCCAATTGACACTTGACAACAATGTAAGTGTCAAACAACGTGTCAAAAATTCATATACAAATAGCAAAGTTCAATCGGTAAGAAACTTGCTACATGTACACTATGGTGTAAACTTTAGTTTACACTTTGCCACGTGACAATGCCCTATTGGACAGTATAAATTTAAAACGGTTTTTTCATCCAATTGACACTTGACAATAATGCAAGTGTCAAACAACGAGTCAAAAATTAGTGTACAAATAGCGAAGTTCAATCGGTAAGGACCTTGCTACATGTACACTATGGTGTACACTTTTGTTTACACTTTGCCACGTGAAATTATCCCGTTGGAAAGTTTAAATTTCAGACTGTTTTCTCATCCAATTGATACTTGACAATAATACAAGTGTCAATCAACTTGTCAAAAATCAGTGTATAAATTGCAAAGTTCAATCGGTATGGACCTTACTACATATGCACTATTGTGTACACTTTAGTTTACACTTTGCCATGTAACAGTATCCTGTTGGACAATTTAAATTTCAAACAGTTTCCCATCCAATTGACACTTGACAACAATGCAAGTGTCAAGCAACGTGTCAAAAACCAGCATACAAATAGCAAAGTTAAATCGGTAAGAAACTTGCTACATGTACACTATGTGTGCACTTTAGTTTACACTTCGCTAGGTGAAATTACCCTGTTGGAAAGTTTAAATTTTAAACTGTTTTCTCATCCAATTGACACTTGAAAACAGTGAAAGTGTTAAACAATGTGTCAAAAATAAGTGCATAAATAGCAAAGTTCAATCGGTAAGGACCATGCTACATGTACACTAAGGTGTACTCTTTAGTTTACACTTTGCAACGTGATAGTACCCTGTTGGACAGTTTAAATTTTGAACAGTTTTCCCATCCAATTGACATTTGATAACAATGGAAGTGTCAAACAATGTGTCGAAAATCAGTGTACAAAGAGCAAAGTTCAATCGGTAAGAAGCTTTCTACATGTACACTATGGTGTATGCTTTAGTTTACACTTTACCATGTTACATTACCCTGTTGGATAGTTTAAATTTCAAACACTTTTTCAACCCAATTGACACTTGAAAATAATGCAAGTGTCAAATAACGTGTCAAAAATTAGTGTATAAATAGCAAAGTTCAATAGGTAACGACCTTGCTATATGTACACTATGGTGTACACTTTAGTTTACACTTTGCAACGTGACAGTACCCTGTTGGATATTTTAAATTTCTAAAAGTTTTCCCATCAAATTGACACTTGACAATAATGCAAGTGTCAAACAATGTGTAAAAAATCAGTGTACAAATAGCAAAGTTCAATCGATAAGAAACTTGCTACACGTACACTACGGTGTAAACTTTAGTTTACACTTTGCCAAGTGATACTACCCAGTTGGACAGTTTAAATTTCCAACAGTTTTTCCATCCAATTGACACTTGACAACAATATAAGTGTCAAACAACGTGTCAAAAATTAGTGTACAAATAGCAAAGTTCAATCGATACGGACCTTGCTACATGTACACTATGGTGTACACTTCAGTTTACACATTGCCACGTGACATTACCTGGTTGGACAATTTAAATTTCAAATAGTTTTCCCATCCAATTGACACTAGACAACAATGCAAGTGTCGAACAATGTGTCAAAAATCAATGTACAAATAACAAAGTTCAATCGGTAAGAAAATTGCTACATGTACACTATCGTGTACCCTTTAATTTACACTTTGCCACGAGACATTACCCTCTTGGACAGTTTAAATTTCAAATAGTTTTTCCATCCAATTGACACTAGACAACAATGCAAGTGTCAAACAACATGTTAAAAATTAGTGTACAAATAGTAAAGTTCAATTAGTAAGAAACTTGCTACATATACACTATGGTGTGCACTTTAGTTTACACTTTGCAACGTGACAGTACCCTGTTGGATAGTTTAAATTTCAAACAGTTTTTCCATCCGATTGACAATTGACAACAATGCCAAGTGTCGAACAACGTGTCCAAAATTAGTGTATAAATAGCAAAGTTCAATCAGTAGGGACCTTGCTACATGTACACTATGGTGTGCACGTTAGTTTACACTTTGTAACATGATAGTACCCTGTTGGACAGTTTAAAGTTCAAATAATTTTCTTAGCCAATTGACACTTGACAACAATACAAGTGTCAAACGACATGTCAAAAATTAGTGTACAAATATCAAACTTCAAACGGTAAGAAACATGCTACATGTACCCTATGGTGTACATTTAGTGTATAAATGGCAAAGTTCAATCGGTATGGATCGTGCTACGTGTACACTATGGTGTACACTTTAGTTTACACTTTGCCACGTGACAGTATCCTGTTGGACAGTTTAAATTTCAAACAGTTTTCCCATTCGATTGACACTTGACAACAATGCAACTGTCAATCAACATGTCAAAAATTAGTGTACAAACAGCAATGTTCAATTGGAAAGAAACTTGCTACATGTACACGATGGTGTAGACTTTAGTTTACACTTTGCCACGTGACATTACCCTGCTGGAGAGTTTAAATTTCAAACTGTTTTCCCATCCAATTGACACTTGAAAACAATGAAAGTATTAAACAACGTGTCAAAAATAAGTGTATAAATAGCAAAGTTTAATCGGTAAGGACCATGCTACATGTACACTATGGTGTACACATTAGTTTACACTTTGCAACGAGATAGTACCCTGTTGGACAGTTTAAATTTTGAACAGTTTTCTCATCCAATTGACACTTGACAACAATGCAAGTGTCAAACAACGTGTCGAAAATCAGTGTACAAATAGCAAAGTTCAATCGATAAGAAACTTACTACATGTACACTATGGTGTACACTTTAGTTTACACTTTTCCACGTGACATTACCTTGATGGATAGTTTAGATTTCAAATAGTTTTCCCATCCAATTGACGCTTGAAAACAATGCAAGTGTCAAACAACGTGTAATAAACTTGCTACATGTACAAATAGCAAATTTCAATCGACAAGAAACTTGCTACATGTACACCATAGTGTACACTTTAGTTTACACATTGCCACGTGACATTACCCTGTTGGACAGTTTAAATTTCAAACTGTTTTCCCATCCAATCGACAGTTTACAATAATTCACAACGTGTCAAAAATCATTATACAGATAGCAAAGTTCCATCGGTCAGGACATTGCGACATGTACATTATGGTGTACACTTTAGTTTATACTTTGCCACGTGATATTACCTTGTTATACAGTTTAAATTTCAAAAAAAATTCAATCCAATTGGCACTTGACAACTGTGCAAGTTTCGAACAATGTCTCAAAAATCAGTGTACAAATAACAAAGTTCAATTGGTAAGGACCTTGCTACACATACATTATGGTGTACACTTTAGTTTACACTTTGTCACGTGGCATTACACTATTGGACAGTTTAAATTTCAAAATGTTTTCCCATCCAATTGACACTTAACAATAATGCAAGTATCAAACAACGTGTCAAAAATCAGGGTATGGATGGCAAAGTTCAATCGGTATGGATCGTGCTACGTGTACACTATGGTGTACACTTTAGTTTACACTTTGCCACGTGACAGTATCCTGTTGGACAGTTTAAATTTCAAACAGTTTTCCCATCCGATTGACACTTGACAACAATGCAACTGTCAATCAACGTGTCAAAAATTAGCTTACAAATAGCAATGTTAAATGGGTAAGAAACTTGCTACATGTACACTATGGTGTACACTTTAGTTTACACTTTGCCACGTGACATTACCCTATTTGACAGTTTAAATTTCAAATAGTTTTCCCATCCAATTAACACTTGACAACAATACAAGTGTCGAACAACGTGTCAAAAATTAGAGTGCAAATAGATAAGTTTAATGGGTAAGGACCTTGCTACAGGTACATTATGGTGTCCACTTTAGTTTACATTTTACCACATGACGTTACCCTATTGGAAAGTTTAAATTTCAAACAGTTTTTCTATCCAATTGACACTTGACAACAATGCAAGTGTCAAACAACGTGTCAAAAATCAGTGTATAACAATTGGTATGGACATTGCTACATGTACACTATGGTTTACACTTTGCCACGTGGCAGTACCATGTTAACTGTTTAAATTTCAAGCGGTTTTCCCATCCAATTGATACTTGACAACTATGCAAGTGTCAAACAACGTGCCAAAAATCAGCGTACAAATAGCAAAGTTCAGTCGGTAAGAAACTTGCTACGTGGATACTATGCTGTACACTTTAGTTTATACTTTGCCACGTGACATTACCCCGTTTGATAGTTTAAATTTCAAATAGTTTTCCCATCCAATTGACACATGACAACAATGCAAGTGTCAAACAACGTATCAAAAATCAATGTACAAATAGTAAATTTCAATCGGTAAGAAACTTGCCACATGTACACTATGGTGTACACCTTAGTTTACACTTTGCCACATTACATTGCCCTGTTGGACAGTTTTAATTTCAAATAGTTTTCCCATCCAATTGACACTTGACAGCAATGCAAGTGTCAAACAACGTGTCAAAAATTAGTGTACAAATAGCAAAGTTCAATCGGTAAGGACCTTGCTACATGTACACTATGGTGTACACTTTAGTTTACTCTTTGCCAAGTGACATTACCCTATTGGAAAGTTTAAATTTCAAACAGTTTTCCCATCCAATTGACACTTGACAACAATGCAAGTGTCAAACAACGTATCAAAATTCAGCGTACAAATAACAAAGTTCAATCGGTAAGAAACTTGCTACATGTACACTATGCATTACACTTTAGTTTACACTTTGTCACGTGACATTACCCCATTTGATAGTTTATATTTCAAACAGTTTTTTCCCGTCCAATTGACACTTGACAACAATGCAAGAGTCAAACAACGTGTCAAAAATCAGTGTACATTTAGCGAACTTCAATCGGTGAGAAACTTGCTACATGTACACTATGAGGTACACTTTAGTTTACACTTTGCTACGTGACATGTCCCTGTTGGACAGTTTAAATTTCAAGCTGTTTACCCATTCATTTGACACTTGACAACAATACAAGTGTCTAACACTAGACACCAATGCAACTATCAACCAACGTGTCAAAAATCAGGGTAGAAATAGTAAAGTTCAATTGATAAGAAACTTGCTACATGTACACTATGGTGTGCACTTTTCCCTGTTAGACAGTTTAAATTTCAAACAGTGACATTACCCTGTTAGACAGTTTAAATTTCAAACAGTTTTTTCATCCAATTGACACTTGACGACAATGCACGTGTTGAACAACGTTTCAAAAATCATTTGTATAAATAGCAAAGTTCAATCGGTAAGGACCTTGCTACATGTATACTATGGTGTGCACGTTAGTTTACACTTTGCAGTTGGACAGTTTAAAGTTCAAATAGTTTTCCTATCCAATTGACACTTGACAACAATACAAGTGTCAAACGACATGTCAAAAATTAGTGTACAAATAGCAAACTTCAATCGATAAGAAACTTGCTACATGTACCCGATGGTGTACACTTCGGTTTACACATTGCCATGTGACATTACCCTGTTGGACAGTTTGAATTTCAAATAGTTTTCCCATCCAGTTAACACTAGACAATGATGCAAGTGTCAAACAATGTATCAAAAATCAACATACAAATAGCAAAGTTAAATCGGTAAGAAACTTGCTACATGTACACTATGCTGTACACTTTAGTTTACCCTTTGTCACGTGTTATTACTCTGTTTGATAGTTTATGTTTGAAACAGTTTTCCTATCCAATTGACACCTGACAACAATGCCAGTGTCAAATAATGTGTCAAATATCAGTGTACAAATAGCAAACTTCAATCGGTAAGAAACTTGCTATATGTACACTATGGTGTACAATTTAGTTTACACTTTACCACATGATAGTACCCTGTTGGACAGTTTAAATTTCAAATAGTTTTCCCATCCAATTGACACTTGACAACCATGCAAGTGTAAAACAACGTGTCAAAAATCAGCGTACAAATAGCAAATTTCAATCTGTAAGAAACTTGCTTCAACACTTTATTTTACACTTTGTCACGTGACATTACCCTATTGGACAGTTTAAATTTCAAGCAGTTTTCCCATCCAATTGACACTTGACAACAACACAAGTGTCAAACAACGTGTCAAAAATATGTGTGTAAATAGCAATGTTCAATCGGTAAGGACCTTTCTACAATTATACTATGGTGTACACGTTAGTTTACACTTTGCAACGTGATAGTACCCTATTGGACAGTTTAAAGTTCAAATAGTTTTCCTATCCAATTGACACTTGACAACAACACAAGTGTCAAATGACATGTCAAAAATTAGTGTACAAATAGCAAACTTCAATCGATAAGAAGCTTGTCACATGTACCCTATGGTGTACACTTCGGTTCACACATTGCCACGTGACATTACCTTGTTGGACAGTTTGAATTTCAAATAATTTTCCAATCCAATTGACACTTGACAACAATAGAAGTGTCAAACAACGTGTCAAAAATCATTGTACAAACAGCAAAGTTCAATCGGTAAGGACCTTGTGACATGTACACTATGGTGTACAATTTAATTTACACTTTGCCACGTGACATTACCCTGTTAGACAGTTTAAATTTCAAACAGTTTTCCTATCAAATTGACACTAGACAACAATGCAAGTGTCAAACAACGTGTCAAAAATCAGTGTACAAACAACAATGTTCAATCGGTAAGAAACTTGCTACATGTACACTATGGTGTACACTTTAGTTTACATTTTGTCACGTGACATTACCCTGTTGGAGAGTTTAAATTTCAAACTATTTTCCCATCCAATTGACACTTGAAAACAATGAAAGTGTTAAACAACTTGTCAAAAATAATTGTATAAATAGCAAAGTTCAATCGGTAAGGACCGTGCTACATGTACACTATGGTGTACACTTTAGTTCACACTTTGCAACGTGACAGTACACTATTGGACAGTTTAATTTTCAAACAGTTTTTCCATCCAATTGAGACTTGACAACAATGCAAGTGTTAATCAACATGTCGGAAATCAATGTACAAATAGCAAAGTTCAATCGGTAAGAAACTTGCTACATGTACACTTTAGTTTACACTTAGCCACGTGACATTACCGTGATGGATAGGTTAAATTTCAAATAGTTTTTTCGTCCAATTGACACTTTAAAATAATGCAAGTGTCAAACAACGTGTCAAAAATAAGTCTATGAATAGCAAAGATCAATCGGTAACGACCTTGCTACATGTACATTATGGTGTACACTTTAATTTACACTTTGCAACGTGACAGTGCCCTATTGGACAGTTTAAATTTCGAACAGATTTCCCATCAAATT
Organism: Olea europaea var. sylvestris; assembly: GCF_002742605.1. Classification (NCBI taxonomy): domain Eukaryota; kingdom Viridiplantae; phylum Streptophyta; class Magnoliopsida; order Lamiales; family Oleaceae; genus Olea; species Olea europaea. Next base: position 999,988 of record NC_036247.1, read on the forward strand.
GACACTTGACAACAATGCAGGTGTCAAACAACGTGTAAAAAATCAGTGTACAAATAGCAAACTTCAATTGGTAAGAAACTTGCTACATGTACACCATGGTGTACACTTTAGTTTACATATTGCCACGTGACATTACCCTGTTGGACAGTTTAAATTTCAAACTATTTTCCCATCCAATTGACAGTTTACAATAATTCAAGTGTCAAACAACGTGTCAAAAATCATTGTAAAAATAGCAAAGTTCCATCGGTCAGGACCTGCGACATGTACATTATGGTGTACACTTTAGTTTATACTTTGCCACGTGACATTACCCAGTTATACAGTTTAAATTTCAAAAAAATTTCAATCCAATTGACACTTGACAACAATGCAAGTTTCGAACAACGTGTCAAAAATCAGTGTACAAATAATAAAGTTCAATCGGTAAGGACCTTGCTACACATACATTATGGTGTACACTTTATTTTACAATTTACCACGTGGTATTAAACTATTGGACAGTTTGAATTTCAAATAGTTTTCCCATCCAATTGACACTTGACAACAATGCAAGTGTCAAACAACATGTCAAAAATTAGTGTATAAGTGGCAAAGTTCAATCGGTATGGATCGTGCTACGTGTACACTATGGTGTACACTTTAGTTTACAGTTTGCCACGTGACAGTACCCTGTTGGACAGTTTAAATTTCAAACAGTTTTTCCATCTGATTGACATTTGACAACAATGCAAGTATCAATCAACGTGTCAAAAATCAGCGTACAAGTAGAAAAGTTCAATGGGTAAGAAACTTGCGACATGTTCACTATGGTGTACACTTTAATTTACACTTCGCCATGTGACATTAACCTGTTTGACAGTTTAAATTTCTAATAGTTTTCCCATCCAATTGACACTTGACAACAATGCAAGTGTCGAACAACGTGTTAAAAATTAGTGTACAAATAGCAAAGTTTAATGGGTAAGGACCTTGTTACATGTACATTATGGTGTCCACTTTAGTTTACACTTTGCCATGTGACATTACCCTATTGGAAAGTTTAAATTTCAAACAGTTTTCCTATCCAATTGACACTTGACAACAGTGCAAGTGTCAAACAACGTGATAAAAATAAGTGTATAAATTACAAAGTTCAATTGGTACGGACCTTGCTACATGTACACTATGGTGTACACTTTAGTTTACACTTTGCCACGTGATGGTACCATGTTGACAGTTTAAATTTCAAACAGTTTTCCCATCCAATTAGCACTTGACAACTATGCAAGTGTCAAACAACATGTCAAAAATCAGCGTACAAATAGCAAACTTCAATCGGCAAGAAACTTGCTACATGGACACTATGCTGTACACTTTAGTTTATAATTTGCCACTTGACATTACCCTGTTTGATAGTTTAAATTTCAAATAGTTTTCTCATCCAATTGACACATGACAACAATGCAAGTGTCAAACAACGTATCAAAAATCAGTGTACATATAGCAAAGTTTAATAGGTAAGAAACTTGCCACATGCACACTATGGTGTACATTTTAGTTTACACTTTGTCACATTACATTGTCCTGTTGGATAGTTTTAATTTCAAACAATTTTCCCATCCAATTGACACTTGACAACAATGCAATTGTCAAACAACGTGTTAAAAATTAGTTTACAAATAGAAAAGTTTAATCGGTAAGGACCTTGCTACATGTACACTATGGTGTACACTTTAGTTTACACTTTGTCACGTGACATTACCCTTTTGGAAAGTTTAAATTTCAAACAGTTTTCCCATCCAATTGACACTTGACAACAATGTAAGTGTCCAACTACGTGTCAAAAATCAGTGTATAAATTGCAAAGTTCAATCGGTATGGATCTTGCTACATGTACACTATGGTGTACACTTTAGTTTACACTTTGCCACGTGATAGTACCCTGTTGGACAGTTTAAATTTTAAACAATTTTTCCATCCAATTAACACTTGACAACAATACAAGTGTCAAACAACGTGTCAAAAATCAGCGTACAAATAGCAAAGTTCAATCAGTAAGAAACTTGCTACATGTACACTATGCATTACACTTTAGTTTACACTTTGTCACGTGACATTATCCTATTTGGTATTTTATATTTCAAATAGTTTTCCCATCCAATTGACACTTGATAACAATGCAAGTGTCAAAAACGTGTCAAAAATCAGTGTACGAATAGTGAACTTCAATCGGTAAGAAACTTGATACATGTACACTATGGTGTACACTTTCGTTTACACTTTGCTACGTGACATGGCCCTGTTGGACAGTTTAAATTTTTAAGAGTTTACCCATCCATTTGATACTTGACAACAATGCAAGTGTCTAACAACGTGTCAAAAGTCAGTGTAGATATAGCAAATTTCAATCGGTATGGACCTTGCGAAATGTACACTATGGTGTACACATTAGTTTACACTTTGCCACGTGACATTATCCTGTTGGACAGTTTAAATTTCAAATAGTTTTCTCATCCGATTGACACTTGGCAATAAAGCAAGTGTCAAACAACGTGTCAAAAATAGTGTATAAATAGCAAAGTTCAATTGGTTAGAAACTTGCTACATGTACACTATGCTACTTTAGTTTACACTTTTCCATGTGATACTACCCTATTGGACAGTTCAAATTTCTAACAATTTTCCCATTCAATGGACACTTGGGAACAATGCAAGTGTTAAACAATTTGTCGAAAATCAATGTATAAATAGCAAAGTTCAATCGGTAAGGAATTTGCTACATGTACACTATTGTGTACACTTTAGTTTATACTTTACAACGTGACAGTACCCTGTTAGACAATTTAAATTTCTAATAGTTTTCCCATACAATTGACACCTGATATAAATACAAGTGTTGAACAACGTGTCAAAAATCAGTGCACAAATAGGAAACTTCAATCTATAGGAAACTTGCTACAAGTACACTATGGTGTACACTTTAGTTTACACATTGCCACGTGACGTTACCCTATCGGAAAGTTTAAATTTCAAACAATTTTCCCGACCAATTGACACTTGACAACAATGCAAGTGTCAAACAATGTGTCAAAAATCATGGTACAAATAGCAAAGTTCAATCAGTAAGGACCATGTGACATGTACACTATGGTATACACTTTAGTTTACACTTTGTCGCGTGACATTACCCTGTTAGACAGTTTAAATTTCAAACAGTTTTCCTATCCAATTGACTTTTGACAATGATGCAAATGTCAAACAACTTGTCAAAAATCAGTGTATAAATTGCAAAGTTCAATCGGTATGGACCTTGCAAAATGTACACTATGGTGTACACTTTACTTTACACTTTATCACGTGACAGTACCCTGTTGGACTATTTAAATTTCAATTAGTTTTTCCATCCAATTGACACTTGACAATAATGTGAGTGTCAAACAACGTGTCAAAAATCAGCGTAAAAATAGCAAAGTTCGTTCGGTAAGAAACTTGCTACATGTACACGATGGTGTACACTTTATTTTACACTTTGCCACGTGACATTACTCTGTTGGACAGTTTAAATTTCAAACAATTTTCCCATCCAATTGACACTTGACAACAATGCAAGTGTCAAACAATGTGTCAAAAATCAGTGTATAAATAGGAAACTTCAATCGGTAAGGATCTTGCTACATGTACACTATGATGTGCATGTTAGTTTACACTTTGCAACGTGATAGTACCCTATTGGACAGTTTAAATTTCAAACAGTTTTCCTATCCAATTGACACTTGACAACAATATAAGTGACAAACGACATGTCAAAAATTAGTGTACAAATAGCAAACTTCAATCCGTAAGAAACTTGCTACATGTACGCTATGGTGTATACTTTAGTTTACACTTTGCCACGTAACATTACCCTGTTGGAGAGTTTAAATTTCAAACTATTTTCCCATCCAATTGACACTTGAAAACAATGAAAGTGTAAAACAACGTGTCAAAAATAAGTGTATAAATAGCAAAGTTCAATCAGTAAGGACCATGCTACATGTACAGTATGGTGTACACTTTAGTTTAAACTTTGCAACAAAGTACCCCGTCGGACAGTTTAAATTTCAAACAGTTTTTCCATCCAATTGACACTCGACTCAATGCATGTGTCAAACAACATGTCGAAAATCATTGTACAAATAGCAAAGTTCAATCGGTAAGAAACTTGCTACATGTACACTATGGTGCACACTTTAGTTTACACTCTGCCACGTGACATTATCCTGTTGGTCAGTTTAAATTTCAAAAAATTTTCTCGACGAATTGACACTTGACAATAATGAAAGTGTCTAACAACGTGTCAAAAATCAGTGTACAAATAGCATATTCAATCGGTAAGGACCTTGCGACATGTACACTATGGTGTACACTTTAGTTTACAATTTGTAATGTGACAATACCCTATTGGACAGTTTAAATTTCAAACAATTTTCCCATCAAATTAACACTTGACAACAATGAAAGTGTCAAACAACGTGTAAAAAATCAGTGTACAAATAGTAAACTTCAATCCGTTAGGAACTTGCTACATGTACACTATGGTGCACACTTTAGTTTACAGATTACTACGTGACATTACCCTATTGGACAGTTTAAATTTCAAGCTATTTTCCCATCCAATTGACACTTGATAATAATGCAAGTGTCAAACAACGTGTCAAAAATAATTGTACAAATAGCAAAGTACAATCGGTAAGGACCGTGCTACATGTACATTATGGTGTACACTTTAGTTTACACTTTATCACGTGACATTACCCTGTTAGACAGTTTAAATTTCAAAAAAAAAATTCAATCCAATTGACACTTGACAACAATGCAAGTGTCAAACAACGTGTTAAAAATCAGTGTACAAATAACAAATTTCAATCGGTAAGGACCTTGCTACACGTACACTATGGTGTACACTTTGATTTACACTTTGCCACGTTACATTACCCTGCTGGACAGTTTAAATGCCAAACATTTTTCCCATCCAATTGACAGTTGACAACAATGCAAGCGTCAAACAACGTGTCAAAAATTAGTATATAAATAGCAAAGTTCAATCGGTATGGATCGTGCTACATGTACACTATGGTGTCCAGTTAAGTTTACACTTTACCACGTGACTATATCCTATTGGACAGTTTAAATTTCAAACAATTTTCCCATTCGATTGACACTTGACAACAATGCAAGTGTCAAACAACAGATAGCAAAGTTCAATTGGTATGAAACGTGCTACATGTACAATATGGTGTACATTTTAGTTTGCACTTTACCACGTGACATTACCCTATTTAACAGTTTAAATTTCAAACAGTCTTCCAATCCAATTGACACTTGACAACAATGTAAGTGTCGAACAACATTTCAAAAATCAGTGTACAAATAGCAAAGTTCAATCGGTAAGAAACTTGCTACAGTTTTCCCATCCAATTGACACTTGACAACAATACAAGTGTGAAACAACGTGTTAAAAATCAATGTATAAACTACAAAGTTCAATCAGTATGGACCTTGCTGCATGTACACTATGGTGTACACTTTAGTTTACACTTTGTCACATGACAGTACCCTGTTGACAGTTTAAATTTCAAACGGTTTCCCATCCAATTGGCACTTGACAACAATGAAAGTGTCAAACAACGTGTCAAAAATCAGCGTGCAAATAGCAAAGTTCAATCAGTAAGAAACTTGCTACATGGACACTATGCTGTACACTTTAGTTTACACTTTGCCATGTGACATTACCCCGTTCGATAGTTTAAATTTAAAATAGTTTTCCCATCCAATTGACACTTGACCACAATGCAAGTGTCAAACATCGTATCAAAAATCAGCGTAAAAATATTAAACTTCAATCAGTAAGAAACTTGCTACATGTACACTATGGTGTACACTTTAGTTTAGACTTAGCCACGTGACATGGCCCTGTTGGACAGTTTAAATTTTAAACAGCTTTCGCATCCATTTGACTCTAGACAACAATGCAAGTGTCAAACAACGTGTCAAAAATCAGTGTACAAATGGCAAATTTCAATCGGTAAGGACTCTGCGACATGTACACTATGGTGTATACTTTAGTTTACACTTTGCCACATGACATTACCCTGTTGGACAATGTAAATTTCAAATAGCTTTCCCATCCAATTGATACTTGACAACAATGCAAGTTTTAAACAACGTGTCAAAAATAGTGCATAAACAGCAAAGTTCAATCGGTTAGAAACTTGCTATATGTATACCATGCTGTACACTTTAGTTTTTACTTTGCCATGTGTTATTACCTTGTTGGACAGTTTAAATTTCAAACAGTATTCCCATCCAATTGACACTAGACAACAATGCACATGTCAAACACCGTGTCAAAAATCAGTGTACAAATAGCAAAGTTCGATCGGTAAGAAACTTGCTACATGTACATTATAGTGTACACATTAGTTTATACTTTGCCATGTGCCATTAACCTGCTTGACAATTTAAATTTCAAACAGTTTTCCCATCCAATTGACCGTTGATAACAATGCAAGTGTCAAACAACGTCTCAAAAATCAGTATACAAATAGCAAAGTTCAATCAATATGGACCTTGCTACACGTACACTATAGGGTACACTTTAGTTTACATTTTGCCATGTGACAGCGTCCTGTTGGAAAGTTTATATTTCAAATAGTTTTTCCATCCGATTGACACTTGACAACAATGCAAATGTCAAACAATGTGTCAAAAATCAGCGTACAAATAGCAAAGTTCAATTGCTAAGAAATTTGCTAAATGTACACTATGGTGTACACTTTAGTTTACAATTTGTCATGTGACATTACACTGTTTGACAGATTAAATTTCAAATAGTTTTCCCATCCAAGTGTAAGTGTCAAAGAACGTGTCGAAAATCAATGCACAAATAGCAAAGTTCAGTCGGTAAGAAACTTGTTGCACGTACACTATGGTGTACACTTTAGTTTGCACTTTGCCACATGACATTGCCCTATTGGACAGTTTAAATTTCAAACAGTTTTCCCATCCAATTGACTCATGACAACAATGAAAGTGTCTAACAACGTGGCAAAAATCAGTGTACAAATAGCAAATTCAATCGGTAAGGACCTTACGACATGTACACTATGGTGTACACTTTAGTTTACACTTTACCACGTGACATTACCCTGTTGGATAGTTTAAACTTCAAATATTTTTCCCATCCAATTGACACTTGACAACAATACAAGTATCAAACAACGTGTGAAAGATAAGTGTATAAATAACAAAGTTCAATCGATTAGGACCTTGCGACATGTACACTGTGGTGACCACTTTAGTTTACACTTTGCCACGTGACATTACCTTGTTGGACAGTTTAAATTTCAAATAATTTTCCCATCCAATTGACACTTGACAACTATGCAAGTGTCAAACAACGTGTCAAATATCAGTGTACAAATAGCAAAGTTCATTCGGTAAGGACCTTGCTGCCTGTACACTATGGTGTACACTTTAGTTTACACTTTGCCACGTGACATTACCATGTTGGATAGTTTAAATTTCAAATAGTTTTCCCATCTAATTGACGCTTGACAACAATGCGAGTGTCAAACAACATGTCAAAAATCAGTGTATATTTAGCAAAGTTCAATCGGTATGGACCTTGCTACATGTACACTTTGGTGTACACTTTAGTTTACATTTTGCAACGTGACAGTATCCTGTTGGGCAGATTAAATTTGAAACAATTTTCCCATCTGATAGACACTTGACAATAATGCAAGTGTCAAACAACGTGTCAAAAATCAACGTACAAATAACAAAGTTTAATTGGTAAGAAACTTCCTACATGTAAACTGTGGTGTATATATTAGTTTATACTTTGCCATGTGCCATTACTCTGCTTGAAATTTTAAATTTCAAACAGTTTCCCATCCAATTGATAGTTGGCAAAAATGCAAGTGTCAAACAACTTGTCAAAAATCAGTGTACAAATAGCAATGTTGAATCGGTAAAAAATAAGCTACATGTACAATATGGTATACACTTTAGTTTATACTTTGCCACGTGACATTATCCTGTTGGACAGTTTAAATTTCAAATAGTTTTCCCATCCAATTCACACTTGACAACAATGCAAGTGTCAAACAACGTGTCAAAAATAAATGTATAAATAGCAAAGTTCAATCGATTAGAAACTTGCTATATGTAAACTATGCCGTACACTTTAGTTTACACTTTGCCAAGTTATATTTCCCTGTTGGATAGTTTAAATTTTAAACAGTTTTCCCATCCAATTCACACTTGACAACAATGCAAGTGACAAACAACATGTAAAAAATCAGTGTACAAATAGCAAAGTTCAATCGGTAAGGAACTTGCTACATGTACACTATGGTGTACACTTTAGTTTATACTTTGCAAAGGGACAATTCCCCATTGGACAATTGAAATTTCAAACAGTTTTCCTGTCCAATTGACACTTGACAACAATGCAGTTGTTAAACAATGTATCAAAAATCAGTGTACAAATAGCAAATTTCAATCAATAAGAAACTTGCTACATATATACTACGGTGTACACTTTAGTTTACACATTGCCACATGACGTTACCCTGTTCAACAGTTTAAATTTCAAATAGTTTTCCCATCCAATTGACACTGGACAACAATGCAAGTGTTAAACAACGTGTCAAATATCATTGTACAAATAGCAAAGTTCAATCGGTAAGTACCTTGCGACATGTACATTTTAGTTTACACTTTGCCACGTGACATTACCCTGTTGGATAGTTTAAATTTTAAATAATTTTTTCATCCAATTGACACTTGACAGCAATGCAAGTGTTAAACAACGTGTCAAAAATCAGTGTACAAATAGTAAAGTTCAATCGGTAAGGACCTCGCTACATGTACACTATGGTATACACTTTAGTTTACACTTTGCCACGTGACATTACCTCATTGGACAGTTTAAATATCAAACAATTTTCCCATCCAATTGACACTTGACAACAATACAAGTGTCAAACAACGTGTCAAAAATCAGGGTTTAAATAGCAAAGTTCAATCGGTATGGACCTCACTATATGTACACTATGGTGCACACTTTAGTTTATATTTTGCCACGTAACAGTATCCTGTTAGACAATTTAAATTTCAAAGAGTTTTCCGATCTGATAGACACTTGACAACAATGCAGGTGTCAAACAAGGTGTCAAAAATCAGCGTACAAATAGTAAAGTTCAATTGGTAAGAAACTTGCTACATGTACACTATGTGTACACATTAGTTTATACTTTGCCATGTGACATTACCCTGCTTGACAGCTTAAATTTCAAACAGTTTTACCATCCAATTAGCACTTGACAACAATGCAAGTGTCAAACAACGTGTCAAAAATCAGTGTACAAATAGCAAAATTCAATCGGTAAGAAACAAGCTACATGTACACTATGGTATACACTTTAGTTTACACTTTGCCATGTGACATTGCCCTGTTGGACAGTTTAAATTTCAAACAGTTTTCCCATCCAATTGACACTTGAAAACGATGCAAGTGTCTAACAACGTGTCAAAAATCAGTGTACAAATTTAAAATTGCAATCGATAAGGACCTTGTGACATGTACACTATGGTGTATACTTTAGTTTACACTTTGCCACGTGACATTATCCTGTTCGACAGTTTAAATTTCAAACAGTTTTCTCGTCCAATTGACACTTGACACAATGCATGTGTCAAACAACTTGTCAAAAATAAGTGCGTAAATAGCAAAGTTCAATCGATTAGAAACTTGCTACATATACACTATGCTGTACATTTTAGTTTGCACTTTGCCATGTGATATTACCCTGTTGGACAATTTAAATTTCAAACAATTTTCCCAACCAATTGACACTTGACAAAAATGCAAGTATCAAACAACGTGTCAAAAATCAATGTACAAATAGCAAAGTTCAATCAGTAAGAAACTTGCTACATGTACACTATGGTGTACACTTTAGTTTACACTTTGCCAGGTGACACTGCCCTGTTGGACAGTTTAAATTTTGAAAAGTTTTCCTATCCAATTAACATTTTACAACAATGCAAGTGTCGAACAACGTGTCAAAAATCAGTGTTCAAATAACAAAGTTCAATCGGTAAGGACCTAGCGACATGTAAGCTATAGTGTACACTTTAGTTTACACTTTGCCACGTGACATTACCCTGTTGTGCAGTTTAAATTTCAAACAATTTTCCCAAGCAATTGACACTTGACAACAATCAAGTGTCAAACAACGTGTCAAAAATCAGTGTGTAAATAGCAAAGTTCAATCGATTATAAACTTGTTACATGAACACTATGGTGTACACTTTAGTTTACACTTTACCATGTGATATTACCCTGTTGGACAGTTTAAATTTTAAACAATTTTCCCATCCAATTGACACTTGACAACAATGCAAGTGTTTAACAACGTGTCAAAAATCAGTGTACAAATAGCAATATTCAATCGGGAAGAAACTTGCTACATGTACACTGTGGTGTACATTTTAATTTACACATTACCGCGTGGCATTGTCCTGTTGGACAGTTTAAATTTCAAACAATTTTCCCAATCAATTGACACCTAACAACAATGCAAGTGTCAAACAACGTGTCAAAAATCAGTGTACAAATAGTAAACTTCAATCGGTAAGAAACTTGCTACGTGTACACTATGGTGTGCACTTTAGTTTACACATTGCCACGTGACATTACCTTGTCGGACAGTTTAGATTTCAAACAATTTTCCCATCCAATTGACACTTGGGAACAATGCAAGTGTCAAAGAATGTGTTAAAAATCATTGCACAAATAGCAAAGTTCAATCGGTAAGGACCTTGCGACATGTACACTATGGTGTACACTTTAGTTTACACTTTGGGATGTACATTACCTTGTTGGACAATTTAAATTTCAAACAATTTTTCCATCCAATTGACACTTGACAACAATGCAAGTGTCAAACAACGTGTCAAAAATCAGTGTACAAATAAGAAAGTTCAATAGGTAAGGACCTTGCTACATGTACACTATGGTGTATCCTTTAGTTTTCACTTTGCCACGTGACATTACCCTGTTCGATAGTTTAAATTTCAAACTATTTTCCCATCCAATTGACACTTAACAACAATGCAAGTGTCAAACAATGTGTAAAAAATCAGTGTATAAATGACAAAGTTCAATCAGTATGGACCTTGCTACATGTACACTATGGTATATACTTTAGTTTACACTTTGCCATGCGACAGTACCCTATTGTACAGTTTAAACTTCAAATGGTTTTCCCATCCAATTGACACTTGAAAACAATGAAAGTGTCAAATAACATGTCAAAAATCAGTGTAGAAATAACAAAGTTCAATCGGTAAGAAACTTGCCACATGTACACTATGGTGTACACTTTAGTTTTCACTATGCCACGTGACATTACCCTGCTGGATAATTTAAATTTCAAACAGTTTTCCCATCCAATTGACACTTGAAAACAATGGAAGTGTCTAACAACGTATCAAAAATCAGTGAAAAATAGCAAAGTTCAATCGGTAAGGACCTTGCGACATGTACACTATGGTGTGTACTTTGCCACGTGATAATACCTTGTTGGACAGTTTAAATTTCAGAAAGTTTTCCCATTCAATTGACACCTGACAACAATGCAAGTGTCAAATAACGTGTCAAAAATCAATGTACAAATAGTAAAATTCAATCTGTATAAACTTTGCTACATGTACAATTTAGTTTACACTTTACCACGTGACATTACCCTATTAGACAGTTTAAATTTCAAACTATTTTCCCATCCAATTGACATTTGACATCAATGCAAATGTCAAACAACGTGTCAAAAATCAATGGACAAAGCAAAGTTCAATCGGTAAGGACCTTGCTACATATTGACAATGGTGTGCACTTTAATTTACACTTTGCCATGTGACATTAACCTATTGGAAACATTAAATTTCAAAAAATGTTTTCCCATCCAATTGACACTTGACAACCACGCGAGTGTTAAACAACGTGTTAAAAATCACTGTACAAATAGCAAAGTTCAATCGGTAAGAACCTTACTACATGTACACACTTTACCACGTGACATAACCCTGCTGGATAGTTTAAATTTTAAACAGTTTTCCCATCCGTTTGACACTTGACAACAATGCAAGTGTCAAACAACATGCCAAAAATCTGTACAAATAGCAAACTTGAATCGGTAAGAAACTTGTTACATGTACACGATGGTGTACACTTTAGTTTACACTTTGCCACATGATATTACCCTACTGGACAGTTTCAATTTCAAACATTTTTCCCATACGATTGACACTTGACAACAACGTAAGTGTCAAATAACGTGTCAAAAATCAGTGTACAAATAGCAAAGTTCAATCGGTATGAGCCTTGCTACATGGACACTTTAGTTTCACCTTTGCCACGTCATAATACCCTCTTGGATAGTTTAAATTTCGTGCAATATTCCAATCCAATTGACACTTGACAACAATGCAAGTGTCAGACAATATGTCAAAAATCAGTGAACAAATAGCAAAGTTCAATCGGTTAGAAACTTGCTACATGTACACTATGGGATACACTTTAGTTTACACTTTGGCACGTGACATTACCCTGTTGGATAGTTTAAATTTCAAATAGTTTTCCCAACCAATTGACACTTGACAACAATGCAAGTGTCATACAACGTGTCAAAAATCTATGTACAAATAGCAAAGTATAATCGGCTAGAAACTTGCTACGTGTACACTATGGTGTACAATTTAGTTTACACTTTGTCACGTGACATTATCCTATGGGACAGTTTAAATTACAAACAGTTTTCCCATCCAATTGACACTTGACAACAATGCAAGTGTCAAACAACGTGTCAAAAATCATTGTGCAAATAGCAAAGTTCAATCGGTAAGGACCTTGCAATATGTACGTGGTGTACACACTTTAGTTTACACTTTACCACATGACATTACCCTGTTGGACAGTTTGAATTTGAAACAGTTTTTCCATCCAATTGACACTAGACAACAATGCAAGGGTCAACAACGTGTCAAAAATCATTGTACAAATAGCAAAGTTCAATCGGTAAAGACCTTGCGACATGTACGCTATAGTGTACACTTTAGTTTACACTTTGCCACGTGACTTTACCCTAATAGACAGTTTAAATTTAAAACAGTTTTCCCATCCAATTGACACCTGACAACAATGCAAGTGTCAAACAACGTGTCTAAAATTAGTGTACAAATAGCAAAGTTTAATCAGCAAGAGCCTTGCTACATGTGCACTATGGCGTACACTTTAGTTTAAACTTTTCCACATGACATTATCCTGTTGGGCAGTTTAAATTTCAAACATTTTCCCCATCCAATTGACACTTGACAACAATGCAAGTGTCAAACAACGTGTTAAAAATCAATGTACAAACAGAAAAGTTCAATCGGTAGGAACCTTGCGACATGTACACTATGGTGTACACTTTAGTTTGCACTTCGCCACGTGACATTACCTTGTTGAACAATTTAAATTTTGAGTAGTTTACCCATCCAATTAACACTTGACAACAATGCAAGTATCAAATAATGTGTCAAAAATCAGTGTACAAATAGCAAAGTTCAATCGGTAAAAAGCTTGCGACGTGTACACTATGATGTACATTTTAGTTTAACTTTGTCACATGACATTACCCTTTTGGACAGTTTAAATTTCAAGACGTTTTCCCATCCAATTGACATTTCACAATGATGCAAGGGTCAAACAACGTGTCAAAAATTAGTGTACATGTAGCAAAGTTTAATTGGTAAGAACCTTGCGACATGTATAATATGGTGTACACTTTGCCACGTGACATTAATGTGTTGGACAGTTGAAATTTCAAACAATTTTCCCATTCAATTGACACTTGACAACAATGCAAGTGTCAAACAACGTGTCAAAAATCAGTGTACAAATAGCAAAGTACAATCAACAAGAAACTTGCGACATGTACACTATGGTGTACAGTTTAGTTTACACTTTGCCACGTGACATTACCTTGTTGGACAGTATAAATTTCAAACAATTTTCCCATCTAATTGACACTTTACAGCAATGCAAATGTAAAAGAAAGTGACAAAAATTAGTGTACAAATAGCAAAGTTCAATCGGTATGAACCTTGCCACATGCACACTATGGTGTTTACTTTAGTTTACAATTTGCCACGTGACATTACCTTGTTGGATAGTTTAAATTTCAAACATTTTTCCCATCCAAATAACACTTGACAACAATGCATGTGTCAAACAACGTGCCAAAAATCAGTGCACAAACAGAAAAGTTCGATCGGTAAGCACTTTACTTTACACTTTGCTACATGTAGACTATGGTGTACACTTTACTTTACACTTTACCACGTAACATTAACCTCTTGGATAGTTTAAATTTCAACCAGTTCTCCCATCCAATTGACACTTGACAACAATGTAAGTGTTAAACATCGTGTCAAAAATTAGTGTATAAATAGCAAAGTTCAGTAGGTAAGAATCTTGCAACATGTACACATATTGCCACGTGACATTACCCTGTTGGACAGTTTAAATTTCAAATAGTTTTCCCATCCAATTGACACTTGACAACAATGCATATGTCAAACAACATGTCAAAAATCAGTGTACAAATAGCAAACTTCAATCGGTAAGAAACTTGCTGCATGTACACTATGTTGTACAGTTTAGTTTACACTTTGCCACGTGACATTACCCTGTTTGACCATTTAAATTTAAAATAGTTTTCCCATCTAATTGACACTTGACAACAATTCAAGTGTTAAACAACGTGTCAAAAATCAGTCTACAAATAGCGAAGTTCAATCGATCAGGACCTTGCCACATGTACACTATGGTGTACATTTTACTTTACACTTTGCCATGTGACATTACCCAGTTAGACAGTTTTAATTTCAAACAGTTTTCCTATCCAATTGACACTTGACAACAATGCAAGTGTCAGTGTACAAATAGCATAGTTCAAACGGTAAGAACTTTACGACATGTACACTATGGTGTACACTTCAGTTTACACTTTGCCACGTGACTTTACCCTATTGGATCGTTTAAATTTCAAACAGTTTTTTCATCCAATTGGCACTAGACAATAATGCAAGTGTCAAACAACGTGTTAAAAATTATTGTACAAATAGCAAAGTTTAATCGGTAAAGACCTTGCGACATGTACACTTTAGTTTACACTTTTCCACGTGACTTTACCCTGTTAAATAGTTTAAATTTCAAACAATTTTCCTATGCAGTTGACACTTGACAACAATGCAAGTGTCAAACAACGTGTCTAAAATTAGTGTACAAATCGCAAAGTTCAATCGGCAAGGGCCTTGCTACATGTGCACTATGGCGTACACTTTAGTTTAAACTTTTCCACATGACATTACCCTGTTGGACAATTTAAATTTTAAACAGTTTTTCCATCCAATTGACACTTGACAACAATGTAAATGTCAAACAACGTGTCAAAAATCAATGTACAAACAGAAAAGTTCAATCGGTAGGAACCTCGCGAGATGTACACTATGGTGTACACTTTAGTTTACACTTCGCCATGTGACATTACCTTGTTGAACAATTTAAATTTCAAGTAGTTTGCCCATCCAATTAACACTTGACAACAATGCAAGTGTCAAATAATGTGTCAAAAATCAGTGCACAAATAGCAAAGTTCAATCGGTAAAAAGCTTGCGACATGTACACTATGGTGTACATTTTAGTTTAACTTTACCACATGACATTACCCTTTCGGATAGTTTAAATTTCAAGACATTTTCCCATCCAATTGACACTTCACAGCGATGCAAGGGTCAAACAATGTGTCAAAAGTTAGAGTACATGTAGCAAAGTTCAATTGGTAAGAACCTTCCGACATATATAATATGGTGTACACTTTGCCATGTGACATTACCCTGTTGGACAGTTCAAATTTCAAACAATTTTCCCATTCAATTGACACTTGACAACAATGCAAGTGTCAAACAATGTGTCAAAAATTAGTGTACAAATAACAAAGTTCAATCGATAAGAAACTTGCGACCTGTACACAATGGTGTATACTTTAGTTTACACTTTGCCACGTGACATTACCTTGTTGGATAGTTTAAATTTCAAACAGTTTTCCTATCCAAATAACACTTGACAACAATGCATGTGTCAAACAACGTGTATAAAATCACTGTACAAACAGTAAAGTTCGATCGGTAAGGACCTTGCTACATGTAGACTATGGTGTACACTTTACTTTACACTTTACCACGTAACATTAATCTCTTGGACAGTTTAAATTTCAACTAGTTCTCCCATCTAACTGACACTTGACAACAATGTAAGTGTCTAAGTGTCAAACATCGTGTCAAAAATTAGTGTATAAATAGCAAAGTTCAGTAGGTAAGAATCTTGCAACATGTACACATATTACCACGTGACATTACCCTGTTGGACAGTTTAAATTTCAAATAGTTTTCCCTTCCAATTGACACTTGAAAACAATGCATGTGTCAAAACACATGTCAAAAATCAGTGTACAAATAGCAAAACTTCAATCGGTAAGAAACTTGCTGCATGTACACTATGTTGTACAGTTTAGTTTACACTTTGCCACGTGACATTACCTTGTTAGACAGTTTAAATTTCAAATAGTTTTCCCATCCAATTGACACTTGATAACAATTCAAGTGTCAAACAACATGTCAAAAATTAGTGTACAAATAGCAAAGTTCAATCGATAAGGACCTTGCCACATGTACACTATGGTGTACACTTTACTATACACTTTGCCATGTGACATTACCATGTTGGACAGTTTTAATTTCAAACAATTTTCCCATCCAATTGACGCTTGACAACAATGCAAGTGTCAAACAATGTTTCAAAAATCAGTGTACAAATAGCAAAGTTCAAACGGTAAGAACTTTGCGACATGTACACTATGGTGTACACTTTAGCTTACACTTTGCCCCGTGACATTGCCCTGTTGGACAGTTTAAATTTCAAACAGTTTTCCCATCCAATTAACACTTGACAACAATGCAAGTGTCAAACAACGTGTCAAAAATCAGTGTACAAATAGCAAAGTTCAATCGGTAAGAACCTTGCTACATGTACACACGTTGCCACAACCCTGTTAGAGAGTTTAAATTTCAAACAGTTTTTCCGTCCAATTGACACTTGACAATAATGCAAGTGTCAAACAACATGTCAAAAATCAGTTTACTAATAACAAACTTCAATCGGTAAGAAACTTACTATATGTACACTATGGTGTACACTTTAGTTTACAGTTTGCCACGTGACATTACTCGGCTGGACAGTTTAAATTTCAAACAGTTTTCCCATACAATTGACACTTGACAACAATGCAAGTGTCAAACAATGTGGCAAAAATCAGTGTACAAATAGCAAAGTTCAATTGGTAAAAGCCATATGGAATGTACACTATGGTATATACTTTACCACGTGACATTACCCTATTGGATAGTTTAAATTTCAAATAGTTATCCCATCCGACTGACACTTGACAATAGTACAAGTGTCAAACAACGTGTCAAAAATCAATGTACAAATAACGAATTTCAATCGGTATGAACATTGCTACATGTAAACTTTAGTTTACACTTTACCACGTGACATAATCGTGTCGGACAGTTTAAATCTAAAATAGTTTTCCCATCCAATTGACACTTAACAACAATGCAAGTGTCAAACAACATGTCAAAAGTCAGTGTACAAATAAAAAATTTCAATCGGTTTGAAACTTGCTACATGTACACTATGGTGTACACTTTAGTTTACACTTTGCCACGTGACATTACCCTGCTGGATAGTTTAAATTTTAAACAGGTTTCCCATACAATTGACACTTGACAACACTGAAAGTGTCAAACAACGTGTCAAAAATCAGTGTACAAATAGCAAAGTTCAATCGGTATGAACCTTGCTACGCGTACACACTTTGTCACGTGACATTACCCTGTTGGACAGTTTAAATTTCAAATAGTTTTCCCATCCAACTGACACATGACAACAATGCAAGTGTCAAACAACATGTCAAAAATCAGTGTACAAATAGCAAACTTCAATCGGTAAGAAACTTGCTACATGTACACTATGGTGTACACTTTAGTTTACAGTTTGTCACGTGACATTACCCTGCTCGATAGTTTTAATTTTAAACAGTTTTCCCATACAATTGACACTTGACAATAATGCAAGTGTCAAACAACGTGGCAAAAGTCAGTGTACAAAAAAAAAAGTTCAATTGGTAAAAACCAAGCGACATGTACTCTATGTTGTATACTTTGCCACGTGACATTAACCTGTTGGATAGATTAAATTTCAAACAGTTTCCAATCCAAGTAATACTTAACAACAATAAAAGTGTCAAGCAATGTGTCAAAAATCAAGGTACAAGTAGCAAAGTTCAATCGGTATGAACATTGCTACATGTACACTTTAGTTTACACTTTACCATGTAACATTACCCTATTGGACAATTTAAATTTCAAACAGTTTTCCCATCCAATTAACACTTGACAACAATGCAAGCGTCAAATAACATGTCAAAAATCAGTGTACAAATAGCAAACTTCAATTGGTAAGAAACAAGCTACATGTACACTATGGTGTACACTTTAGTTTACACTTTGCCACGTGACATAACTCTGTTGGACAGTTTAAAATTCAAACAGTTCTCCCATCCAATTGACACTTGACAACAATACAAGTGTCGAACAACGTGGCAAAAATCAGTGTACAAATAGCAAAGTTCAATCGGTAAAAACCATGCGATGTGTACGCTATGAAGTACTCCTTGCCACGTGACGTTGCCCTATTGGATAGTTCAAACAATTTTTCCATTCAATTGACACTTGACAACAATGCGAGTGTCAAACAATGTGTCAAAAATCAAGGTACATGTAGCAAAGTTCAATCCGTATGAACATTGCTACATGTACACTTTAGCTTACACCTTACTACGTGACATTACCCTGTTGGACAGTTTAAATTTCAAACAGTTTTCCCTTCCAATTGACACTTGACAACACTACAAGTGTCAAACAACATGTCAAAAATCAATGTACAAATAGCAAACTTCAATCGGTAAGAAACTTGCTACATGTACACTATGGTGTACACTTTAGTTTACACTTTGCCACTTGATATTATCCTGCTAGACAGTTTAAATTTCAAACAGCTTTCCCATACAATTGATACTTGACAACAATGCAAGTGTCAAATAATGTGTCAAAAATCAGTGTACAAATAGCAAAGTTCAATCGGTAAAAATCGTACGACGTGTACACTATGGTGTACACTTTGCCACGTGACATTACCCTGTTGGGTAGTTTAAATTTCAAATAGTTTTCCCATCCAATTGACATTTGACCATAATGCAAGTGTCAAACAACATTTCAAAAATCAATGTACAAATAGTAAAGTTCAATCGGTATGAACATTGCTACATGTACACTTTAGTTTATACTTTACTATGTAACATTACCCTGTTGGATAGTTTAAATTTCAAACACTTTTCCCATCCAATTAACATTTGACAACAATGCAAGTGTCAAACAACGTGTCAAAAATCAATGTACAAATGGTAATGTTCAATTGGTATGAACCTTGCTACATGTATACTTTAGTTTACAATTTACCACATGACATTAACCTATTGGACAGTTTAAATTTCAAACAGTTTTCCCATCCAATTGATACTTTACAGCAATGTAAATGTCAAACAATGTGTAAAAATTTGGTGTACGAATAGCAAAGTTCAATAGGTAAGAACCTTGCTATATGTACGCTATGGGGTACAAACTTTAGTTTACACTTTGCCATGTGACATTACCTTGTTGGATAGTTTAAATTTCAAACAATTTTCCCATCCAATTGACACTTGACAACAATGCAAGTGTTAAATAACGTGTCAAAAATCAATATACAAATTGTAATGTTCAATCAGTAAGAACATTGCGACATGTACACTATGGTGTACACTTTACCGCGTCACATTACCCTATTGGACAGTTTAAATTTCAAATAATTTTCCCATCCAATTAACCCTTGACAACAATGCAACTGTCAAACAATGCGTTAAAAATCAGTGTACAAATAACAAATTTCAATTGGTATAAACCTTGCTACATGTACACTTTAGTTTATACTTTACCACTTGACATTAATCCTGTTGGATAGTTTAAATTTCAAACAGTTTTCCCATCCAATTAACACTTGATAGCAATTCAAATGTCGAACAACGTGTCAAAAATCAGTGTACAAATAGTAAAGTTCAATTGTAAGAACCTTGCTACATGTACACTATGGTATACACTTTAGCTTAAACTTTTCCACGCTACGTTACCTTGTTGGACAGTTTACATTTAAAACTATTTTCCAATCTAATTGACACTTGACAACCTTGCAAGTGTATAAATTGCAAGTTCACGCGGTAAGAACCTTGCTAAACGTACATTACGGTGTACACACTTTTGTTTACACTTTGCCACGTGACATTTCCCTGCTGGACAGTATAAGTTTCAAACAGTTTTCCCATCCAATTGACACATGATAACAATGCAAGTTTCTAACAACGGGTCAAAAATCAGCGTACAAATAGTAAAGCTCAATCTGTAATAACCTTACTACATGTTCACTTTAGTTTACACTTTACCACGTGACATTACCCTGTTGGACAATTTAAATTTCAAACTATTTTCCCATCCAATTGACACTTGACAACAATGCAATTGTCAAACAACGTGTCAAAAATTAGTGTATAAATAGAAAAGTTCAATCGGTATGAACCTTGCTACATGTACACTTCAGTTTACACTTTACCACATGACATTACTCTGTTGGACAGTTTATGTTTCAAATAGTTTTTCCATCCAATTGACACTTGAAAACAATTCAGGTGTTAAACAACGTGTCAAAAATCAGTGTACAAATAGCAAAGTTCAATCAGTATGAACCTTGCTAGATGTACACTTTAGTTTGCACTTTACCACATAACATTACCCTGTTGGACAGTTTAAATTTTAAACAGTTTTGTCATCCAATTGACACTTGACAACAATGTAAGTGTCAAACAACGTGTCAAAAATCAGTGTACAAATAGCAAACTTCAATCGGTATGAACATTGCTACAGTACACTATGGTGTACACTTTAGTTTACACTTTGCCACGTGACATTATCCTGTTGAACAGTTTAGATTTTGAACAGTTTTTCCATCCAATTGTCACTTGACAACAATGCAACTGTCAAACAACGTGTCAAAAATTAGTGTATAAATAGTAAAGTTCAATCGGTAAGAATCTTACCACATTTACACTTTGCCATGTGACATTACCCTGTTGGACAGTTTAAATTTCAAACAAGTTTCCCATCCAATTGACACTTAACAACAATGGAAGTGTCAAACAACATTTCAAAAATCAGTGTACAAATAGAAAGTTCAATCGGTATGAACCATGTTACATGTACACTTTTTTTTCAACTTTACCACGTGACATTACCCTTTTGGACAGTTCAAATTTCAAATAGTTTTTTCATTCAATTGACACTTGACAACTATTCAAGTTTCAAACAACGTGTCGAAAATCAGTGTGCAAATAGCAAAGTTCAATCGGTATGAACCTTGCTACATGTGCACTTTAGTTTACACATTACCACGTGACACTACCCCGTTGGACAGTTTAAATTTCAAGCAGTTTTCCCATCCAATTGACACTTAACAGCAATACAAATGTCAAATAACGTGCCAAAAATCAGCGTACAAATAGCAATGTTCAATCAGTAAGAACCTTGCTACATGTACATTATGCTGTACACTTTAGTTTTCACTTTGTCACGTGACATTACCTTGTTGGACAGTTTAAATTTCAAACATTTTTCCCATCCAATCAACACTTGACAACAACGCAAGTGTCAAACAACATGTCAAAAATTAGTGCACGAATAACAAAGTTCAATCGGTAAGGACCGTGCTACATGTAGACTATAGTGTAAACTTTAGTTCACACTTTACTACGGGACATTAACCTATTGGACAGTTTAAATTTAAAACAGTTTTCCCTTCCAATTGACACTTGACAAGAAAGCAAGTGTCAAACAACGTGTCAAAAATCAGCTATGGTGCACACATGTACACTATGGTGCACACATTAGTTTACACTTTTCCACGTGACATTACCCTATTGGATAGTTTAAATTTAAAACAGTTTTCCCCTCTAATTGACACTTGACAACAATGCAAGTGTTAAACAACGGTCAAAAATCAGTGTACAAATCACAAATTTCGATCGTTAAGGACCTTACCACATGTACACTACAGTGTACACTTTACTTTACACTTTGCCATGTGACAGTACCCCTTTGGACAGTTTAAATTTCAAATAATTTTTCCATCCAATTGACACTTGACCACAATGCAATTGTCAAACGACGTGTCAAAAATCAGTGTACAAATAGCAAACTTCAATCTGTCAGGACCTTGCTATACATACACTATGGTGTACACTTTAGTTTACACTTTGTCACGTGACATTAACCTGTTGGACAGTTTAAATTTCAAACAGTTTTCTCTTTCAATTGACACTTGACAACAATACAAGTGTCAAACAATGTGTTAAAAATCAGCCTACAAATAGCAAAGTTCAATCGGTATGAACCTTGCTACATGTACACTTTAGTTTACACCTTGCCACGTGAAATTACCCTATTGGACAGTTTAAATTTCAAATAGTTTTCTCATCCAATTGACACTTGACAACAACGCAAGTGTCAAACGACGTGTCAAAAATCAGCATACAAATAGCAAAGTTCAATCGGTATGAACCTTGCTACATGTACACTTTAGTTTACACCTTGCCACGTGAAATTACCTTATTGGACAGTTTAAGTTTCAAACAGTTTTTCTATCCAATTTACACTTGACAAAAATGCAAGTGTCAAACAACTCGTCAAAAATTAGTGTACAAATTGCAAAGTTCG
This sequence comes from Olea europaea var. sylvestris, assembly GCF_002742605.1. Classification (NCBI taxonomy): domain Eukaryota; kingdom Viridiplantae; phylum Streptophyta; class Magnoliopsida; order Lamiales; family Oleaceae; genus Olea; species Olea europaea. The sequence goes on from NC_036247.1 coordinate 1,023,043, forward strand.
CACGGTAAGAACCTTGCTAAACATACACTACGGTGTACACACTTTTGTTTACACTTCGGCACGTGACAGTTCCCTGCTGGACAGTATAAATTTCAAACAGTTTTTCCATCAAATTGATAAATGACAACAATGCAAGTGTCTAACAACGTGTCAAAAATTAGTGTTCAAATAGCAAAGTTCAATCGATAATAACCTTACTACATGTTCACTTTAGTTTACACTATACCACGTGACATTATCCTATTGGACAGTTTAAATTTCAAATTGTTTTCCCATCTGATTGACACTTGACAACAATTTAAGTGTCAAACAACGTGTCAAAAATCAGTGTATAAATAGCTAAATTCAATCGGTATGAACCTTGCTACATGTACACTTCAGTTTACACTTTACGACGTGACATTATTCTATTGGACAGTTTAAATTTCAAATAGTTTTCCCATCCAATTGACACTTGACAACAATACAGTTGTCAAACAACATGTCAAAAATCAGTGTACAAATAGCAAAGTTCAATCGGTATGAACCTTGCTGTATTAGTTTACACATTATCGCGTGACATTACCCTGTTGGACAGTTTAAATTTCAAATAGTTTTCCCATCCAATTGACACTTGACAGCAATGCAAATGTCAAACAAAGTGTCAAAAATCAGCGTACACATAGCAAAGTTCAATCGGTAAGAACCATGCAACATGTACACTATGGTGTACACTTTAGTTTTCACTTTGTCACGTGACATTACCTTGTTGGACAGTTTAAATTTCAAATAGTTTTCCCGTCCAATTAACACTTGACAACAATTCAAGTGTCAAACAACGTGTCAAAAATTAGTGCACAGATAGCAAACTTCAATCGGTAAGGACTGTGCTACATGCAGAATATAGTGTACACTTTAGGTTACACTTTTCCGTGGGACATTAACCTATTGGACAGTTTAAATTTAAAATAGTTTTCCCTTCCAAATGACACTTGACAACAATGCAAGTGTTAAACAACATGTCAAAAATAAGTGTACAAAAAGTAAAGTTCTATCGGTAAGGACCTTGCTACATGTACACTATGGTGTACACTTTAGTTTACATTTTACAGTGTGACATTACCCTGTTAGACAGTTTAAATTTCAAACAGCTTTCCCATACAATTGACACTTGACAACAATGTAAGCGTCAAACAACGTGTCTAAAATCAGTGTACAAATAGCAAAGTTTAATCGGTAAACACCTTGCGACATGTACACTATGGTATACACTTTAGTTTACACTTTGCCACGTGACATTACCCTGTTGGACAGTTTAAATTTGAAACAGTTTTCCCATCCAATTGACACTTGATAACAATGTAAGTGTCAAACAACGTGTCAAAAATCAGTGTACAAATAACAAAGTTCATTCGTTAAGGACCAAGCTACATGTACGCTATGTTGTACACTTTGTCACGTGACATTACCCTGTTGGACAGTCTAAATTTCAATTTTTTTTTTCCATCCAATTGGCACTTGATACAATGCAACTCTCAAACGACGTGTAAGAAATGAGTGTACGAATAGCAAACTTCAATCGGAAAGGACCTTCTTGTATGTACACTATGGTGTACACTTTAGTTTACACTTTGCCATGAGACATTACCTTGTCAGACAGTTTAAATTTCAATCAATTTTCCCATCCAATTGACACTTGACAACAATGCAATTGTCAAATAACGAGTCAAAAATCAGTTTACAAATAGCAAAGTTCAATCGGTATGAACCTTGCTACATGTACACTTTAGTTTACACTTTGCCACGTAACATTACCCTGTTGGAAATTTTAAATTTCAAACATTTTTCTCTTCCAATTGACACTTGACAACAATGCAAGTGTCAAACAATGTGTCAAAAATCAGAGTACAAATAGCAAAGTTCAATCGGTAAGAACCTTACTACTTGTACACTATGATGTACACTTTAGTTTACACTTTGCCATGTAACATTACCTCGTTGGATAGTTTAAATTTCAAAAAGTTTTCCCATCCAATTGAGACTTGACAATAATGCAAGTTTCGAACAACGAGTCAAAAATCAGTGTACAAATATCAAAGTTCTATACGTAAGGACCTTGCTACATGTACAGTATAGTGCACACATTGGTTTAAACTTTACCACGTGGCATTACCCTGTTGGACAGTTTAAATTTCAAATAGTTTTCCCATGCAATTGACACTTGACAACAATACAAGCGTCAAACAACGAGTCACAAATCAATGTACAAATAGCAATGTTCAATCGGTAAAAACCTTGCGACATGTACACTATGGTGTACACTTTAGTTTACACTTTGCCATTACCCAGTTGGACAGTTTAAATTTCAAACAGTTTTTCAATCCAATTGACACTTGACAACAATGCAAGCATCAAACAACGTGTCAAAAATCAGTGTACAAATAGCAAAGTTCAATCGATAAAAACCTTGCGACATGTACACTTTGGTGTACATTTTAGTTCACACTTTGCCACGTGACATTATCATATTGGACAGTTTAAATTTTAAATAGTTTTCCCAGCCAATTGACACAAGACAACATTGCAAGTGTCAAACAACGTGTCAAAAATCAGTGCATAAATAGCAAAGTTCAATCGGTAAGGACCGTGCTATTTGTAGACTGTGGAGTGCACATTAGTTTACACTTTGTCACGTGACAATAACCTATTGGATAGTTTAAATTTTAAACAATTTTTCCATCCAATTGACACTTGACAACAATGCAAGTGTTAAACAACATGTCAAAAATTAGTGTACAAATAGTAAATTTCAATCGGTAAGAAACTTGCTACATGTACACTATGGTGTATACTTTAGTTTCCACTTTCCCACGTGGCATTACCCTATTGGACAGTTTAAATTTCCAATAGTTTTCCCATGCAATTGACACTTACAACAATGCAGGTGTTGAACAACGTATCAAAAATCAGTGTACAAATAGAAAAGTTCAATCGGTAAGAACCTTGCTTCATGTACACTATGGTGTACACTTTAGTTTGCACAGTACCACGTGACATTACCCTGTTGGACAGTTTAGATTTCAAATAGTTCTCCCATCCAATTGACACTTGACAACAATGCAAGTGTCGAACAATGTATCTAATATCAGGGGACAAACAGCAAAGTTCAATCGGAAATGACCATGCTACATGTACACTATGGTTCTCACTTTAGTTTACACTTTGCCACGTGACATTACCCTGTTGGACAATCTTAATTTCAAATAGTTTTCCCATCCAATTAACACTTGACAACAATGCAAGTGTCGAACAATGTATCTAATATCAGGGGACAAACAGCAAAGTTCAATCGGAAATGACCTTGCTACATGTACACTATGGTTCTCACTTTAGTTTACACTTTGCCACGTGACATTACGCTGTTGGAAAATCTTAATTTCAAATAGTTTTCCCATCCATTTGACACTTTACAACAATATAAGTGTCTAACAACTTTTCAAGAATCAGTGTACAAATAGCAAAGTTCAATCGGTAAAAATCTTGCGAGATGTACACTATGGTGTACGCTTTAGTTTACACTTTGCCACATGACATTATCTTGTTGGACATTTTAAATTTAAAACAATTTTCCCTTCCAATTGACACTCGACAACAATGCAAGTGTCAAAAATCGGTGTACAAATAGCAAAGTTTAATCGGTAAGGACCTTGCGACATGTACACTATGGTATACACTTTGCCATGTGACATTACCCTACTAGACAGTTTAAATTTCAAACAGTTTTTTCATCCAATTGACACTTGAAAACAGTGCAAGTGTCAAACAACGTGTCAAAAATCAGTGTAAAATAGCAAAGTTCAATCGGTATGAACGTTGCTATATGTACACTTTAGTTTACACTTTACCACGTAACATTACCATGTTGGAAAGTTTAAATTTCAAATAGTTTTCCCATCCAATTGACACGTGACAACAATGCAAGTATCAAAAAACGTGTTAAAAATCAGTTTACAAATAGCAAAGTTCAATCGATATGAACCTTGCTACATGTACACTTTAGTTTACACTTTGCCACGTGACATTACCAAGTTGGACAGTTTAAATTTCAAATAGTTTTCTCATCCAATTGACACTTGACATTAATGCAAATGTCACACAATCAAAATTCAGTGTACAAAAAGTAGAGTTCAATCGGTAAGAACCTTGCTACATGTACACTATGGTGTAGGCTTTAGTTTAAACTTTACCATATGACTTTACCTTGTTGGACAGTTTAAATTTCAAACAGTTTTCCCATCCAATTGACACTTGACAACAATGCAAGTCACTTGACAAGTGTCAAAAATTAGTGCACAAATAGCAAAGTTCAAACGGTAAGAACCTTGCTACTTGTACACTATGGTGTACACTTTAGTTTACACTTTGCCACGTGACATTACCAAGTTGGACAGTTTAAATTTCAAACAGTTTTCCCATCCAATTGACACTTGACAACAATGCAAGTGTCAAGCAACGTGTCAAAAATTAGTGCACAAATAGCAAAGTTCAAACGGTAAGAACCTTGCTACTTGTACACTATGGTGTACACTTTAGTTTACACTTTGCCACGTGACATTACCCTCTTGGATAGTTTAAATTTCAAATAGTTTCCCATCCAATTGACACTTGACAACAATGCAAGTGTCAAACAACGTGTCAAAGATCAGTATACAAATAGAAAAGTTCAATCGGTAAGAACCTTGCGACATGTACACTATGGTGTACACTTTGCCACGTGACATTACCCTGTTGGACAATTTAAATTTGAAACAGTTTTCCCATCCAATTGACACTTGACAACAATGCAAGTGTCAAACAACGTGAAAAAAATTAGTGTACAATTGACACTTGACAACAATGCAAGTGTCAAACAACGTGAAAAAAATTAGTGTACAAATCGCAAAGTTCAAGAGGTGCGAGCCTTGCAACATATACACTTTAGTATACACTTTACAGCGTGACATTGCCCTATTGCACAGTTTAAATTTCAAACAGTTTTCACATCCAACTGACACTTGATAGCAGCGCAAGTGTTAAACAACGTGTCTCAATTCAGTGTACCGATAGCAAAGTTCTATCTGTAAGAACCTTGCTACATGTTTACTATGGTGTACACTTTACTTTACACTTTGCCACGTGACATTACCCAGTTGGACAGTTTAAACTTTAAACAGTTTTTCCTTCCAATTAACACTTGACAACAGCGCAACTGTCAAATAACGTGTCAAAAATCAGTGTACAAATAGCAATGTTCAATCGATAAGGACCTTGCTACACGTACACTATGGTGTACACTTTAGTTTGAACTTTGCTATGTGACATTACCCTGTTGGACAATTTAAATTTCAAACATGTTTCTTATCCAATTGACACTTGACAACAATGTAAGTGTCAAACAATGTGTTAAGAATCAGTGTACAAATAGCAAAGTTCAATCGGTAAGAAACTTACCACATGTACATTATGGTGTACAATTTAGTTTACACTTTGCCACGTGACATTACCCTGTTGGACAGTTTAAATTTCAAATAGTTTTCCCGTCCAATTGACACTTGACAACGATGCCATTGTCAAACAATGTGTTAAAAATCAATGTACAAATAGCAAAGTTCAATTGGTAAAAACCTTGCGACTTGTACACTATAGTGTACACTATGGTTTATACTTTGCCACCTGACATTACCCTGTTGGACAGCTTAAATTTCAAACAATTTTTTCATCCAATTGACACTTGACAACAATGCTACTGTCAAACAATGTGTCAAAAATTAGTGTACAAATAGCAAAGTTCAATCGGTAAGAACCTTGCGAGATGTACACGATGGTGTACACTTTGCCATGTGACATTACCCTGCTGGACAATTTAAATTTCAAACTGTTTTCTCAACCAATTGACACTCGACAACAATGCAAGTGTCAAACAACGTGTCAAAAATCAATGTACAAATAACAAAGTTCGATCGGTATGAACGTTGTTACATGTACACTTTCGTTTACACTTTACCACGTCACATTACCATGTTGGAAAGTTTAAATTTCAAACAGTTTTCCCATTCAATTGACAGTTGACAACATTACAAGTGTCAAACAATGTGTCAAAAAATAGTATACAAATAGCAAAGTTTAATCTGAATGAACCTTGCTACATGTACACTTTAGTTTACACTTTACCACGTGACATTACTCAGTTGGATAGCTTAAATTTCAAACAGTTTTCCTATCCAATTGATACTTGACAGCAATGTAAATGTCAAACAACGTGTCAAAATTTAGTGTACAAATAGCAAGGTTCAATCGGTAAGAACCTTGCTACATGTACACGTGTATGCTTCAGTTTACACTTCGCCATGTGACATTACCTTGTTGGACAGTTTAAATTTCAAACAGTTTTCCCATCCAATTGACACTTGACACCAATGCATGTGTCAAACAACGTGTCAAAATCAGTGCACAAATAGCAAATATCAATCGGTAAGGACCTTGCTACATGTAGACTATGGTGTACACTTTAGTTTACACTTTGCCACATGACATTAATCGGTTGGATAGTTCAAATTTCAAAAAGTTTTTTCATCCAATTGACACTTGACAACAATGCAAGTGTCAAAAGTAACGTGTCAAAAATAAGTGTACAAATAGCAAAGTTCAATTGGTGTGAACCATGCTACATGGACACTTTAGTTTACACTTTGCCACGTGACAATACCTTGTTGGATAGTTTAAATTTCAAACAGTTTTCCCATCCAATTGACACTTGACAACAATGCAAGTGTCAAACAACGTGTTAAAAATCAGTATACAAATAGCAAAGTTGAATCGGTTAGAACGTTCCGACATGTACACTATGGTGTACACTTTGCCATGTGACATTACCCTTTTGGACAGTTTGAATTTCAAACAATTTTCCCATCCAATTGATACTTGACAATAATGCAAGTGTCAAACAACGTGTCAAAAACCAGTGTACAAATACCAAAGTTCAATCGGTGTAAACCTTGGTACATGTACACTTTAGTTTACACATTACCATGTGACAATACCCTGTTGGACAGTTTAAATTTCAAATAGTTTTCCCGTCCAATTGACACTTGACAGCAATTCAAATGCCAAACAACAGGTCAAAAATCAATGTACAAATAGCAAAGTTCAATCGATAAAAACCTTGCGACTTGTACACTATGGTGTACACTTTAGTTTACACTTTGCCACGTGACAATACCATGTTGGACAGTTTAAATTTCAAACAGTTTTTCCATCTAATTGACACTTGACAACAATTCAAGTGTCAAACAACGTCTTAAAAATCAGTGTAGAAATAGCAAAGTTCAATCGGTAAAAATCTTGCGACTTGTACACTATGGTGTACACTTTAGTTTACACTTTACCACGTGACATTACCCTGTTGGACAGTTAAAATTTTAAGCAACTTTTCCATCCAATTGACACTTTACAACAATGCAACTGTCATACAACGTGTCAAAAATTAGTGTACAGATAACAAAGTTCAATCGGTAAGAACCTTGCGAGATGTACACTATGGTGTACACTTTGCCATGTGACATTACCCTGCTGGACAGTTTTAATTTCAAACTATTTTCCCATCTAATTGACCCTTGACAACAATGCAAGTGTCAAACAACGTGTCAAAAATCAATGTACAAATAGCAAAGTTCAGTTGGTATTAACGTTGCTACATGTGCACTTTCGTTTACACTTTACCACGTGACATTACCTAGTTGGATAGTTTAAATTTCAAACAGTTTTCCCATCCAATTGACACTTGACAGCAATTCAAAGGTCAGACAACATGTCAAAATTCAATGTACAAATAGCAAAGTTCAATCGGTAAGAACTTGCTACACGTACACTATGGTTTACGCTTTAGTTTACACTTTGCCATGTGACATTATCTTGTTGTACAGTTTAAATTTCAAACAGTTTTCCCATCCAATTGGCACTAGACAACAATGCAAGTGTCAAACAACGTGTCTAAAATTAGTGCACAAATAGCAAAGTTCAATCGGTAAGGACCTTGCTACATGTAGACTAAGGTGTAAACTCTAGTTTACACTTTGTCACGTGACATTAATCGGTTGGACAGTTTAAATTTTAAATAGTTTTCTCATCCAATTGATAATTGACGACAATGGAATTGTCAAACAACGTGTCAAAAATCAGTGTACAAATAGTAAAATTCAATCGGTTTGAACCTTATTACATGGACACTTTAGTTTACACTTTGCGACATGACATTACTTTGTTGGACAGTATAAATTTCAAATAGTTTTCCCATCCAGTTGACACTTGACAACAATGCAAGTGTTAAACAATGTGCCAAAAATCAGTGCACAAATAGCAGAGTTCAATCGGTAAGAACCTTGCTACATGTACACTATGGTGTACACACTTTTGTTTGCACTTTGCCTCGTGACATTACCTAATTAGACAATAAAAATTTCAATAAGTTTTCCCATCCAATTGACACTTAACAACAATGGAAGTGTCAAATAACGTGTCGAAAATCATTGTACAAATAGCACAGTTCAATCGGTAAGGACCTTGCCACATTTACACAACGGTGTACACTTTAGTTTATACTTTGCCACGTGACATTATCCTGTTGGACAGCTTAAATTTCAAATAGTTTTCCCATCCAATTGACACTTGACAACAATAAAAGTGTCAAACAACGTGTCAAAAATTAGTGTATAAATAGCAGAGTTCAATCGGTAAGAACCATGCTACATGTACGCTATGGTGTACACACTTTAGTTTGCACTTTGACACGTGACATTACCCTATTGGACAGTAAAAATTTTGAACAGTTTTCCCATCCAAATGACACTTCACAACTATGCAAGTGTTGAACAACGTGTCAAAAATTAGTGTACAAATGGCAAAGTTTAGTCGGCATGGACCTTGCCACATGTACACTTCGATGTACACTTTAGTTTACACTTTACCACGTGACATTACCCTATTTAACAGTTTAAATTTCAAACAGTTTTCCCATCCAATTGACACTTGACAACAATGCAAGTGACAAACAACGTGTCAAAAATAAGTGTACAATTAGCAAAGATCAATCGGTAAGAACCTTGTGACACGTACACTATGGTGTACACTTTAGTTTACACTTTACCGCATGACATTACCTTGCTAAACAGTTTAAATTTCAAACTATTTTCCCATACAATTGACACTTGCCAACAATGCAAGTGTCAAACAACGTGTTGAAAATTCGTGTTGCTTCTAATTAATACTTGACAACGATGCAAGTGTCAAACAACATGTCAAAATTCAGTGTACAACTAGCAAAGTTCAATCGGTAAGAACCTTGCGACATGTACACTATGGTGTACACTTTGCCATGTGATATTAACCTGTTGGACAGTTTAAATTTCGAACAGTTTTCCAATCCAACTGACACTTGCACTTGAAAAACAATGCAAGTGTCAAAAATCAGTGTACAAATTACAAAGTTCAATCGGTATGAACCTTGTTACATGTACACTTTAGTTTACACATTACCACGTGACATTACCATGTTGGGCAATTTAAATTTCAAACAGTTTTCCCATCCAATCGGCACTTTACAACAATACAAATATCAAACAATGTGTTAAAAATCAGAGTACAAATTGCAAAGTTCAATCGGTAAGAACCTTGCTACATGTACACTTTGGTGTACACTTTAGTTTACACTTTGCCACGTGACATTAATCAGTTGGACAGTTTAAATTTCAAACAATTTTCCCATCCAATTAACACTTGACAATAATGCAAGTGTCAAACAACGTGTCCAAAATATGTGTGGAAATAGCAAAGTTGAATCGGTAAGAAACTTGTTACATGTACATTATGGTGTACACACTTTAGTTTAAACTTTGCCACATGACATTACCCGGCAGGACATTTTAAATTTCAAAACAATTTTCCCATCCAATTGACACTTGACAACAATGGGAGTATCAAACAACATGTTAAAAATCAGTGTACAAATAGCAACGTTCAATCGGTAAGAACCATGCTACATATACACTATGGTGTTTACACTTTAGTTTACACATTGCCACGTGATATTACCCTGTTGGACAGTACAAATTGCAAACATTTTTCCCATCCAATTGGCACTTGACAACAATGCAAGAGTCAAACGTGTCAAAAATCGGTTTACAAATACCAACATTCAATCGGTAAGAACCTTACCACATGTACACTATTCTCTACACTTTAGTTTACAATTTGCCACGTGACATTACCGTGTTCGACAGTTTAAATTTCAAATAGTTGTTCCATCCAATTGACACTTGACAACAATGTAATTATCAAACAATGTGTCAAAAATTAGTGTACAAATAGCAAAGTTCAATTGGTAAGAACCTTGCTACATGTACACTATGGTGTACACACTTTAGTTTACACTTTGCCACGTGACGTTACCCTATTGGACAGTATAAATTTCAAAAGGTTTTCCCATCCAATTGACACTTGACAACAATGGAAGTATCAAACAACATGTTAAAAATCAGTTTACAAATAGCAACGTTCAATCGGTAAGAACCATGCTACATATACACTATGGTGTTTATACTTTAGTTTACACATTGCCACGTGATATTACCCTGTTGGACAGTACAAATTGCCAACATTTTTCCCATCCAATTGGTACTTGACAACAATGCAAGAGTCAAACGTGTCAAAAATCGGTTTACAAATACCAACATTCAATCGGTAAGAACCTTACTACATGTACACTATTCTGTACACTTTAGTTTACAATTTGCCACGTGACATTACCGTGTTCGACAGTTTAAATTTCAAATAGTTTTCCCATCCAATTGACACTTGACAACAATGTAATTATCAAACAATGTGTCAAAAATCAGTGTACAAATAGCAAAGTTCAATTGGTAAGAACCTTGCTACATGTACACTATAGTGTACACACTTTAGTTTACACTTTACCACGTGATGTTACCCTATTGGACAGTATAAATTTCAAAAGGTTTTCCCATCCAATTGACACTTGAGAACAATGTAGGTGTCAAACAACGTGTCAAAAATCAGTGTACAAATAGCAAAGTTCCATCCGTATGAACCTTGCTACATGCACACTTTAGTTTACACATTACCACGTGACAGTACCCCATTGGACAGTTTAAATTTCAAGCAGTTTTCCCATCCAATTGACACTTGAAAACAATACAACTGTCAAACAACGTGTTAAAAATCAGTGTACAAATAGCAAAGTTCAATTGGTAAGGACTTTGCTAAGCATATACTATGGTGTACACTTTAGTTTACACTTTGCCACATGGCATTACCCTGTTGGACAGTTTAAATTTCAAATAGTTTTCCCATCCAATTTACACTTGGCAACAATCCAGGTGTCAAACAACGTGTCCAAAATCAGTGTTCAAATAGTAAAGTTCAATCGGCAAGAACCTTGCTACATGTACACTATTGTGTACACTTTCATTTACACTTTGCCACGTGATATTACCCTGTTGGAAAGTTTAAATTTCAAACATTTTTCCCATTCAACTGACACTTGACAACAATGCAAGTGTCAAACAACGTGTCAAAAATCAGTGTACAAATAGCAAAGTTCAATCGGTAAGAACCTTGCTACATGTACACTATTGTGTACACTTTCATTTACACTTTGCCACGTGATATTACCCTGTTGGAAAGTTTAAATTTCAAACATTTTTCCCATTCAACTGACACTTGACAACAATGCAAGTGTCAAACAACGTGTCAAAAATCAGTGTACAAATAGCAAAGTTCAATCGGTAAGAACCTTGCTACATGTACACTTTAGTTTGCGCTTGGCCATGTGACATTACCATGTTGGATAGTTTAAATTTCAAATAGTTTTCTCGTCTAATTGACACTTGCCAACAATGCAAATGTCAAACATCGTGTCAAAAATTAGTGTACAAAGAGAAAAGTTCAATCGATAAGGACCTTGCTTCATGTACACTACGGTGTACACTTTTGTTTACACTTTGCCTTGTGACATTGCCCTGTTTGACAGTTTATATTTCAAAGAGTTTTCCCATTCAATCGACAGTTGACTACAATGCAGGTGTCAAACAACGTGTCAAAAATTAGTGTACAAATAGCAAAGTTCAATCGGTAAGAACCTTGCTACATGTACACTATGGTGTGCACTTTAGTTTACACTTCGCCACGTGACATTACCCTGTTGGACGGTTTAAATTTCAAACAGTTTTTCCATCCAATTGATAGTTAACAATGGTACAAGTGTCAAACAATGTGTCAAAAATCAGTGTACAAATAGCAAAGTTCAATCGGTAAGAACATTGCTACATGTACACTATGGTGTACAGTTTAGTTTACACTATACCACATGACATTACCTTGTTGGACAGTTTAAATGTCAAACAGTTTTTCGTTCCAATTGACACTTGACAACAATGCAAGTGTCAAACAATGTTAAAAAATCAGTGTACAAATAACAAAGTTCAATCGGTTAGGACTTTGCTACTTGTACACTATGTTGTACACTCTAGTTTACACTTTGCCACATGACATTACCCCGTTGGAACTTTGAATTTCAAACAGTTTTCCTATCCAATTGACACTTGATAACAATGCAAGTGTCAAACAACGTGTCAAAAATCAGTGTACAAATAGCAAAGTTCAATCGATAAGGACTATGCTATTTATACACTATGGTGCACACTTTACATTACACTTAGCCATGTAACATTACCCTATTGGACAGTTTAAATTTCAAACAGTTTTCCCATTCAATTGACACTTGACAACAATGTAAATGTCAAACGACGTGTCAAAAATCTGTGTACAAATACCAAAGTTCAATCAATAAGGACCTTGCTACACGTACACTATGGCGTACAATATAGTTTACACTTTACCATGTGACATTACTCTGTTAGACAGTTTAAATTTCAAACTGTTTTCCCGTCCAATTGACACTGGACAACAATGTAAGTGTCAAACAACGTGTCAAAAATCAGTGTACAAATAGCAAAGTTCTATTGAAAAGAACCCTGCGACATGTACACTATGATGTACACTTTAGTTTACACTTGGCCACTTGACATTACCCATTTGGACAATTTAAATTTCAAGCAATTTTCCGATACAATTGACACTTGACGACAATGCAAGTGTCAAACGATGTGTCAAAAATCAATATACAAATAACAAATTTCAATCGCTAAAAACCTTGCGACTTGTAAACTATGGCGTACAATTTAGTTTACAATTTGTTAGGTGACATTACCCTGTTGGACAGTTTAAATTTCAAACAATTTTCCCGTCCAATTAACACTTGAAAACCATGCTAGTGTCAAACAACGTGTCAAAATCATTGTACAAAAACCAAAGTTGAATCGATAAGAATCTTGCGACATGTACACTATGGTGTACACTTTACCACGTGATGTTACCCTGTTGGAGAGTTAAAATTTCAAACAATTTTTCCATTCAAGTGACACTTGACAACAATGCAAGTGTCCAAAAACGTGTCAAAAATCAGTGTACAAATAGAAAAGTTCAATCGGTATGAACCTTGCTACATGTACACTTTAGTTTACAGTTTACCACTTGACATTACCCTGTTGGACAGTTTAAATTTCAAACAATTTTCCATCCAATTGACACTTGACAGCAATGCAAATGTCAAACAAAGTGTAAAAAATCAGTGTACAAATAGCAAAGTTCAATCGGTAAGAACCTTGCAACATGTAACTATGGTGTACACTTTGCCACATGACATTACCCTGTTGGACAATTTAAATTTCAAACAGTTTTCCAATCCAATTGACACTTGAAAACAATGAAAGTGCCAGACAACGTGTCAAAAATCAGTGTACAAATTGCAAAGTTCAATCGGTATGAACCTTGCTACGTGTACACTTTCGTTTACACATTACCACGCTCGGCAATTTAAGTTTCAAACAGTTTTTCCATCCAATTGACATTTTACAGTAATATAAATGTCAAACAACGTGTCAAAAATCAGAGTACAAATTGCAAAGTTCAATCGGTAAGAACCTTGCTACATGTACACTTTGTTATACACTTTAGTTTACACTTTGTCACGTGACATTAACCGGTTGGACAGTTTAAATTTCAAACAATTTTCTCATCCAATCAACAATTGACAGCAATGCAAGTGTCAAACAACGTGACAAAAATCAGTGTAGAAATAGCAAAGTTGAATTGGTAAGAACCTTGCTATATGTACACTATGGTGTACACACTTTTGTTTACACTTTGCTACGTGACATTACCCTACTGGACATTTTAAATCTCAAACAATTTTCCCATCCAATTACACTTGACAACAATGCAAGTATCAAACAACGTGTCAAAAATTAGTGTACAAATAGCAATGTTCAATCGGTAAAAACCATGCTACATATACACTATGGTGTTTACACTTTGTCATGTAACATTACCCTGTTGGACAATACAAATTGCCAATAGTTTTCCCATCCAATTGACATTTGACAATGCAAGTGTCAAAAATCAGTGTAAAAATATCAAAGTTCAATCGGTAAGAACGTTGCTACGTGTACACCATGGTGTGCACTTTAGTTTACACTTTGCCATGTGAAATTACCCTATTAGATAGTTTAAATTTCAAACAATTCTTCCATCCAATTAAAACTTGATAAAATTGTAACTATCAAACAACGTGTCAAAAATAAATGTAGAAATAGCAAAATTCAAGAGATAAGAACCTTATTACACGTACACACTTTGCCACGTGAAATTACTCTGTTGAACAGTTTAAATTTTAAACAGTTTTCCCATCCAACTGACACGTTACAACAATGCAAGTGTCAAACAATGTGTCAAAAATCAGTGTACAAATAGTAAAGTTGAATCAGTTAGAACCTCGCTACATGTACACTATGGTGTACACACTTTAATTTACACTTTGCCACGTGACATTACCCTACTGGACATTTTAAATTTCAAACAATTTTCTCATCCAATTGATACTTGACAATAATGCAAGTATGAAACAACGTGTCAAAAATCAGTGTACAAATAGCAATGTTCAATCGGTAAGAACCATGCTACATATACACTAAGGTGTTAACACTTTAGTTTACACTTTGCCATGTGACATTACCCTATTGGACAGTACAAATTGCCAACGGTTTTCCCATCCAATTGACTCTTGACAGCAATGCAAGACTCAAACAACGTGTCAAAAATAAGTTTACAAATACCAAAATTCGGTCGGTAAGAACCTTGCTACATGTACAGTACTGTGTACACTTTAGTTTACACTTTGCCACGTGACATTACCGTGTTCGATAGTTTAAATTTCAAATAATTTTCTCATCTAATTGACACTTGACAACAATGCAAGTGTCAAACAATGTGTCAAAAATCAGTGTACAAATAGCAAAGTTCAATCGGTAAGAACCTTGCTACATGTACACTATGGTGTACACAATTTAGTTTAACTTTGCCACGTGACATTACTCTATTGGACAGTATAAATTTCAAAAGGTTTTCCCATCCAATTGACACTTGAGAACAATGCAGGTGTCAAACAACGTGTCAAAAATCAGTGTATAAATAGCAAAGTTAAATCCGTATGAACATTGCTACATGCACACTTTAGATTACACTTTACCACGTGACATTACCCCATTGGACAGTCTAAATTTCAAACAGTTTTCCCATCCAATTGACACTTGAAAACAATGCAACTATCAAATAACGTGTTGAAAATTACTGTACAAATAACAAAGTTCAATCGGTAAGGACCTTGCTACACGTACACTATATTGTACACTTTAATTTACACTTTGCCACATAGCACTACCCTGTTGGATAGTTTTAATTTCAAACAGTTTTCCCATCTAGTTTACACTTGACAACAATCCAAGTGTCAAACAACATGTCCAAAATCAGTGTACAAATAGCAAAGTTCAATCGGTAAGAACCTTGCTACATGTACACTATGGTGTACACTTTAGTTTATACTTTGCCACGTGACATTACCCTGTTGGAAAGTTTAAATTTCAAACATTTTTCCCATTCAACTGACACTTGGCAGCAATGCATGTGTCAAACAACGTGTCAAAAATCAGTGTACAAATAGCAAAGTTCAATCGATAGGAACCTTGCTACATGTGCACTTTAGTTTACGCTTGGCCACGTGACATTACCCTGTTGGATAGTTTAAATTTCAAATAGTTTTCTAATCCAATTGACACTTGACAACAATGCAAGTGTCAATCATCGTGTCAAAAATTCGTGTACAAAGAGAAAATTTCAATCGATAAGGACCTTGCTTCATGTACACTACGGTGTACACTTTTGTTTACACTTTGCCTCATGACATTACCCTGTTTTACAGTTTAAATTTCAAACAATTTTTTCCATCCAATTGACACTTGACAACAGTGTAAGTGTCAATCAACATGTCAAAAAGTGGTGTACAAATAGCAAAGTTCAATCGGTAAGAACCTTGCTACATGTACACTCTGGTGTACACTTTAGTTTACACTTTGCCATGTGGTATTACCCTATTGGGCAGTTTAAATTTCAAACAGTTTTCCCATCCAATTGACACTTGATAATAGTACAAGTGTCAAACAATGTGTCAAAAATTAGTGTACAAATAGCAAATTTCAATTGGTAAGAACCTTGCTACATGTACACTATGGTGTACACTTTAGTTTACACTTTGCCACATGACATTACCCTACTGGACAGTTTAAATTTCAAACAGTTTTCCACTCCAATTAACACTTGACAACAATACAAGTGTCAAACAACATGTCAAAAATCAGTGTACAAATATCAAAGTTCAATCGATAAGGACTTTGCTACTTGGACACTATGTTGTATGCTATAGTTTACACTTTGTCACATGACATTATCCCATTGGAACTTTAAATTTCAAACAGTTTTCCTATCCAATTGACACCTGATAACAATGCAAGTGTCAATTAGACGAAAAATTGTTTGAAATTTAAACTGTCCAACAGGGTAATATCACGTGGCACGGTGTAAACTAAAGTTTACGCCGTAGTGTAAATGTAGCAAGGTTCTTCCTGATTGAACCTTGCTATTTGTACACTGATTTTCAACACGTTGTTCGACACTTGCATTGTTGTCAAGTGTCAAATGGATGGAAAAACTGTTTAAAATTTAAACTGTCCAAGAGGGTATGTGGCAAAGTGTAGACTAATGTGTACACCAAAGTGTACATGTAGCAAGTTCCTTACCGATTGAACTTTGTTATTTGTACACTGATTTTTGACATGTTGTTCGACACTTGCATTTTTGTCAAGTGTCAAATGGATGGAAAAACTGTTTAAAATTTAAACTGTCCAATAGGGTACGTGGCAAAGTGTAGACTAATGTGTACACCAAAGTGTACATGTAGCAAGTTCCTTACCAATTGAACTTTGTTATTTGTACACTGATTTTTGACACGTTGTTTGACACTTGCATTGTTGTCAAGTGTCAATTGGATGGAAAACTATTTGAAATTTGAACTGTCCAACAGGGTACGCGGTAAAGTGTAAACTAAAGTGTACACCATAGTGTACATGTAGCAAGTTCCTTACCGATTGAACTTTGTTATTTGTACACTGATTTTTGACACGTTGTTTGACACTTGCGTTGTTGTCAAGTGTCAATTGGATGGGAAAACTATTTGAAATTTGAACTGTCCAACACGGTACGCAGTAAAGTGTAAACTAAGGTGCACACCATAGTGTACATGTCGCAAGTTTCCTACTGATTGAACTTTGCTATTTTTATAAAGATTTTCGACATGTTGTCTACACTTGCATTGTTGTCAAGTGTCAATTTGATAGGAAAATTCTTTGAAATTTAAACTGTCCAACATGGTACTTGACAAAGTGTAAACAAATGTGTACACCATAGTGTACATGCAGGAAGGTTCTTACCGATTGAACTTTGCTATTTGTACACCTATTTTTGAAATGTTGGTTGACACTTATATTGTTGTCAAATGTCAATTGGACGGGATAACTTAAACTGTTTAGCAGGGTAATGTCACATGGGAAGGTGTAAACCAAAGTGTGTACACCATAGTGTACATGTCGCAAGGTTCTTACCGAGTGAAACTTTCCTATTTGTACACTAATTTTTTACACGTTCTTTGAAATTTGTATTGTTGTTAAGTGTCAATTAGACGGAAAAACTGTTTGAAATTGAAACTGTCCAATAGGGTAATGTCATGTGGGCAAGCGTAAACTAAAGTGTACACCGTAATGTACATTTAACAAGGTTCTTACTGATTGAACTTCGCCATTTGTACACTAATTTTTGACACGTTGTTTGACACTTGTATTTGTGTCAAGTGTCAATTGGAAGGGAAAACTGTTCAAAATTTAAACTGTCCAACAGGATAATGTCACGTGGCAAGGTGTAAACCAAAGTGTACACCATAGTGTACATGTGGCAAGGTTCTACGGATTGAACTTTCCTATTTGCACATTGATTTTCGACACGTTGTTTGCCACTTGCATTGTTATCAAGTGTCAATTGGATGGAAAAACTGTTTGAAATTTAAACTATCCAATAGGGTAATGTCACGTGGCAAAGTGTAACCTAAAGTGTACACCATAGTTCCATATAGCAAGGTTCTTACCTGTTGAACTTTGCTATTTGTAGACTGATTTTCGACACGTTGCTTGACACTTGCATGTTGTCACGTGTCAATTAGATGGGAAATTGTTTGAAA
Organism: Olea europaea var. sylvestris; assembly: GCF_002742605.1. Taxonomy (NCBI): domain Eukaryota; kingdom Viridiplantae; phylum Streptophyta; class Magnoliopsida; order Lamiales; family Oleaceae; genus Olea; species Olea europaea. Next base: position 1,041,812 of record NC_036247.1, read on the forward strand.
TTGAAACTATCCAACAGTGTATGTGGCAAAGTGTAAACTAAAGTGTACACCATAGTGTACATGTTACAAGGTTCTTACCGATTGAACTTTGCTATTTGTACACACAGTTTGGACATGTTGTTTGACACTTGCATTCTTGTCAAGTGTCAATTGGATGGGAAAATCGTTTGAAATTTAAACCATCCAATAGGGTAATGTCACTTGGCAAAGTGTAAACTAAAGTGTACACCATAGTGTACATGTAGCAAGGTTCTTACTGATTGAACCTTGCTATTTGTATACTAATTTTCGACACGTTATTTGACACTTGCATTGTTGTCAACTGTTAATTGGATGGAAAAACTGTTCGAAATTTAAACTATCCAACAGGTTATGTGGTAAAGTGTAAACTAAAGTGTACACCATAGTGTACATGTCACAAGGTTCTTATCGATTGAACTTTGCTATTTGTACACTAATTTTCAACACGTTGTTCGACACTTGCATTGTTGTCAAGTGTCAAATGGATGGAAAAATTGTTTAAAATTTAAACTGTCCAGCAGGGTACGTTGCAAAGTGTAGACTAATCTGTACACCATAGTGTACATGCAGCAAGGTCCTTACCGATTGAACTTTGTTAATTGTACACTGATTTTTGACACGTTGTTTGACACTTGCATTTTTGTCAAGTGTCAATTGGATGGGAAAACCATTTGAAATTTAAACTGTCTAATAGGGTACATGGTAAAGTGTAAACTAAGGTGTACACCATAGTATACATGTCGCAAGGTTCTTACTAATTGAACTTTACTATTTTTACAAAGATTTTCGACATGTTGCCTGACACTTGCATTGTTTTCAAGTGTCAATTTGATGGGAAAATTCTTTGAAATTTAAACTGTCCAACATGGTACTTGGCAAAGTGTCACCATAGTGTACATGTAGGAAGGTTCTTACCTATTGAACTTTGCTATTTGTACACTTATTTTTGACATGTTGTTTGACACTTACATTGTTGTCAAATGTCAATTGAACGGGATAACTTAAACTGTCCAGCAGGGTAATGTCACATGGCAAGGTGTAAACCAAAGTGTGTACACTATAGAGTACGTCGCAAGGTTCTTACCGGGTGAAACTTTCCTATTTGTACACTGATTTTGTACATGTTCTTTTACACTTGTATTGTTGTTAAGTGTCAATTTGATGGAAAAACTGTTTGAAATTGAAACTGTCCAACAGGGTAATGTCACGTGGCAAAGTGTAAACTAAAGTGTACACCGTAGTATAGCAAGGTTCTTACTGATTGAACTTCGCTATTTGTACACTAATTTTTGACACGTTGTTTGACACTTGCATTGTTGTCAAGTGTCAATCAGAAGGGAAAACTATTTGAAATTTAAACTGTCCAGTAGGGTAATGTCACGTGGCAAGGTGTAAACTAAAGTGTACACCATAGTGTACATGTGGCAAGGTTCTTACCGGTTGAACTTTGCTATTTGCACACTGATTTTCGACACGTTGTTTGACACTTATATTGTTATCAAGGGTCAATTGGATGGAAAAACTGTTTAAAATTTAAACCGTCCAATAGGATAATGTCATGCGGCAAAGTGTAACCTAAAGTGTACACCATAGTGTACATGTGGCAAGGTTCTTACCTATTGAACTTTGCTATTTGTACACTGATTTTTGTCACGTTGTTTGACACTTGCATTATTTTCACGTGTCAATTGGATGGGAAAACTATTGGAAATTGAAACTATCCAACAGGGTATGTGGCAAAGTGTAAACTAAAGTGTACACCATAGTGTACATCTTGCAAGGTTCTTACCGATTGAACTTTCCTGTTTGTACACAGAGTTTGGACATGTTATTTGACACTTGCATTCTTGTCAAGTGTCAATTGAATGGGAAAACCGTTTGAAATTTAAACCGTCCAATAGGGTAATGTCACGTGGTAAAGTGTAGACTAAAGTGTATGCCATAGTGTACATGTAGCAAGGTTCTTAGCGATTGAACATTGCTATTTGTACACTGATTTTCGACACGTTATTTGACACTTGCAATGTTGTCAGGTGTCAATAGGATGGGAAAACTGTTTGAAATTTAAACGATTTAAAAGGGTACATGGTAAAGTGTAAACAATAGTGTACACCATAGTCTACAAGTCACAAGGTTTTGACTTATTGAACTTTGCTATTTGTATAAAGATTTTTAACATAGTTTCTGACACTTGCATTAATCTAAAGTGTCAATTGGATGGGAAATTATTTGAAATTTAAACTGTCCAACATGGTATGTGGAAAAGTGTAAACTAAAGTGCACACCATAGTGTACATGTAGCAAGGTTCTTACCGGTTGAACTTTGCTATTTGTACACTAATTTTTGACACATTATTTGACTCTTGCATTGTTGTCAAGTGTCAATTGGACGGAAAAACTGTTTGAAATTTAAATTGTCCAGCAGGGAAATGTCACGTAGTAAAGTGTAAACTAAAGTGTATACCTTGGTGTACATGTCGCAAGGTTCTTTCCTATTGAACTTTTCTATTTGTACACTAATATTTGACACGTTGTTTGACACTTGCATTGTTGTCACGTGTCAATTGGATGGGAAATCTATTTGAAATTGAAACTATCCAACAGCGTATGTGGCAAAGTGTAAACTAAAGTGTACACCGTAGTGTACATGTTGCAAGGTTCTTACCAATCGAACTTTGCTATTTGTACACACAGTATGGACATGTTGTTTGGCACTTGCATTGTTGTCAAGTGTGAATTGGATGAGAAAACTATTTGAAATTTAAACTGTCCAATAGGGTAATGTCAAGTGGCAAAGTGTAAACTAAAATGTACACCATAATGTACATGTCGCAAGTTTCTTACCGACTGAACTTTCCTAGTTGTACACTGATTTTTGACACGTTGGTTGACTCTTACATTGTTGTCAAGTGTCAATTAGATGGAAAAACTGTTTGAAATTTAAATTGTCCAACAGGGAAATGTCACGTGGCAAAGTGTAAATTAAAGTGTACACCTTGGTATACATGTGACAAGGTTCTTACCTATTGAACTTTGCTATTTGTGCACTGATTTTCGACACGTTGTTTGAGACTTGCATTGTTCGCAAGTGTCAATTGGATGGGCAAACTGTTGGAAATTGAAACTGTCCAACAGGGTACGTGGCAAAGTATAAACTAAAGTGTACACCATAGTGTACATGTTGCAAGGTTCTTACCGATTGAACTATGCGATTTGTACACAGATTTTCAACACGTTGTTTGACACTTGCATTGTTATCAAGTGTTAATTAGATGGGGAAATTTTTTGAAATTCAAACTATGCAACAGGGTACGTTGTAAAGTGTAAACTAAAGTGTACACCATAGTGCGCATGTAGCGAGGTCCTTACCGATTGACCTTTGCTATTTGTACACTAATTTTTGACACGTTGTTTGACACTTGTAGTGTTAATTGGATGGAAAAATTGTTTGAAATGTAAACTGTCCAACTGGGTAATGACACGTGGTAAAGTGTACACCATAGTGAACATGTAGGAAGGTTCTTACCATTGAACTTTGTTATATGTACACTTATTTTTGACATGTTGTTTGACACTTGCATTGTTGTCAAATGTCGATTGGATGGGAAAACTGTTTGAAATTTAAACTGTCCAACAGGGTAATGTCACATGGCAAGGTGTAAACTAAAGTGTGTAAACCATAGTGTACATGTCGCAAGGTTCTTACCGGGTGAAACTTTCCTATTTGTACACTTTTTTTTTGACATGTTGTTTGACACTTACATTGTTGTCAAGTGTCAATTGGATGGAAAAACTATTTGAAATTGAAACTATCCAGCAGGGTAATGTCACGTGGCAAAGTGTAAACTTAAGTGTACACCATAGTATATATGTCGCAAGGTTCTTACTGATTGTACTTTGCTATTTGTGCACTGATTTTTGACACGTTGTTTGACACCTGCATTGTTGATAAGTGTCAATTGGATGGGGAAATTGTTTGAAATTTAAATTGTCCAACAAGGTTCCTGGCAAAGTGTAAACTAAAGTGTACATATAGTAAAGCTCTTACCGATTGAACTTTGATATTTGCACACTGATTTTTGACAAGTTGTTTGATACTTGCATTGTTGTCAAGTGTCAATTGGATGGGAAAACTATTTTGAAATTTAAACTGCCCAATAGTGTAATGTTACGTGGCAAAGTGTAAACTAAAGTGTACACCATAGTGTACATGTCGCAAAGTTCTTACCGACTGAACATTGCTATTTGTATACTAATTTTTGACAAGTTGTTTGACATTTGCATTGTTATCAAGAGCCAATTAGATAGAAAAACTATTTGAAATTTAAACTGTCGAGCAGGGAAATGTCATGTGGCAAGGTGTAAATTAAAGTGTACACCATAGTATACATGTAGCAAGGTTCGTAATGATTGAACTTTGCTATTTGTACTCTGATTTTCGACACGTTAATTGACACTTGCATTGTTGTCAGGTGTCAATTGGATGGGAAAACTGTTTGAAATTTAAACTATCCAACATGGTACAAGGCAAAGTGTAAACTAATATGTACACCATAGTGTACATGTAGGAAGGTTCTTACCGATTGAATTTTGCTATTTGTACACTTATTTTTGACATGTTGTTTGACACTTACATTGTTGTCAAATGTCAATTAGATGGGATAACTTAAACTGTCAAGCAGGGTAATGTCACATGGGAAGGTGTAAACCAAAGTGTGTACACCATAGTGTACATGTCGCAAGGTTCTTATTGGGTGAAACTTTCCTATTTGTACACTATTTTTTACACATTCTTTGACACTTGTATTGTTGTCAAGTGTTAATTGGATGGAAAAATTGTTTGAAATTGAAACTGTCCGACAGGATAATGTCACGTGGCAAAGTGTAAACTAAAGTGTGCACCATAGTGTACATGTAGCAAGGTTCTTACCAATTGAACTTTACTTTTTGTACACTAATTTTTGACACGTTGTTTGGCACTTGCATTGTTGTCAAGTGCCAATTGGAAAGGAAAACTGTTTGAAATTTAAACTGTCCAGCAGGATATTGTCACGTGGCAAGGTATAAACTAAAGTGTACACCATAGTGTACATGTAGGATGGTTCTTACTGATTGAACCTTTCTATTTGTACACTGATTCTCGACATGTTATTTGACACTTGCATTGTTGTCAAGTATCAATTGGATAGGAAAACTATTTGAAATTTAAAATATCTAACAGGGTACGTGGTAAAGTGTAAGCTAAAGTGTACACCATAGTGTACATGTCGCAAGGTTCTTACGGATTGAACCTTGTTATTTGAACAAAGATTTTGGCATGTTGTCTGACACTTGCATTGTTGTCAAGAGTCAATTGAATGGAAAAATTCATTGAAATTTAAACTGTCCAACGTAGTCCTTGGCAAAGTGTAAACTAAAGTGTACACAAAAGTGTACATATTGCAAGGTTCTTACCGATTGAACTTTGCTATATGTACACTGATTTTTGACACGTTGTTTGACACTTGCGCTGTTGTCAAATGTCAATTGGATGGGAAAATTGTTTGAAATTTAAACTATCCAGTAGGGTAATATCACGTGGCATGGTGTAAACTAAAGTGTGGACACCATAGTATACATGTCGCAAGGTTCTTTCTGTTTGAACTTTGCTATTTGTACATTGATTTTTGACACATTGTTTGACACTTGCATTGTTTTCAAGTGTCAAATGGATGGGAAAACTGTTTGAAATTTAAACTGTCCAACTGGACAATGTCACGTGGTAAAGTATAAACTAAAGTGTACAGCATAGTGTACATGCCGCAAGGTTCTTATTGATTGAACTTTCCTATTTGCACAATGATTTTCGACACTTTGTTTGACTCTTGCATTGTTGTCGTGTGTCAATTAGATGAGAAAACTATTTGAAATTTAAACTGTCCAATAGGGTAGTGTCACTTGGCAAAGTGTAAACTAAAGTGTATACCATAGTATACATGTGGCAAGGTTCTTACCGATTGAACTTTGCTATTTACACACTGATTTTCGACACGTTGTTTGACACTTGCATTGTTATCAAGTGTTAATTAGATTGGAAAACTATTTGAAATTTAAACTGTCCAACAAGGTAATGTCACGTGACAAAGTGTAACCTAAACTGTACACCACAGTGTACATGCAGCAAGGTTCTTACCTATTGAACCTTACAATTTGTACACTGATTTTTGAAACGTTGTTTGACACTCGTATTGTTGTCACGTGTTAATTGGATGGGAAAACTATTTGAAATTGGAACTATACAACAGGGTATGTGGCAAAGTGTAAACTAAAGTGTACACCATAGTGTACATGTTGCAAGGTTCTTACCGATTGAACTCTACTATTTGTACACAGAGTTTGGACATGTTGTTTGAAACTTGCATTGTTGTCAAGTGTCAATTGGATGGGAAAACCATTTGAAATTTAAACCATCGGGCAGGGTAATGTCACGTGGCAAAGTGTAAACTAAAGTGTATGCATAGTGTACATGTTGCAAGGTTCTTAGCGATTGAACCTTGCTACTTGTACGCTGATTTTTAGCACGTTATTTGACACTTGCATTGTTGTCAAGTGTCAATAGGATGGGAAAACTGTTTGAAATTTAAACTATCCAAAAGGGAACGTGGTAACGTGTAAACAAAAGTGTACACCATAGTGTGCATGTCGCAAGGTTCTTACTGATTGAACTTTGCTATTTATATAAAGATTTTCGACACGATTTCTGACACTTACATTGTTCTCAAGTGTCAATTGGATGGGAAATTATTTGAAATTTAAATTGTCCAACATGGTATGTGGCCAAGTGTAAACTAAAGTGTTCACCATAGTGTACATGTAGCAAGGTTCCCACCGATTGAACTTTGCTATTTGTACACTGATTTTTGACACGTTGTTTGACACTTGCATTATTGTCAAGTGTCAATTGGAAGGGAAAACTATTTGAAATTTAAACTATCCTGCAGGGTAATGTCACTTGGTAAGGTGTAAACTAAAGTGTGTACACCATAGTGTACATGTCGCAAGATTCTTACGGATCGAACTTTGCTATTTGTACACAGATTTTCGACACTTTGTTTTACACTTGCATTGTTTTAAAGTGTCAATTGGATGGGAAATTATTTGTAATTTAAACTAACCAACACGGTACATCACAGTGTACATGTAGCAAAGCTCATAACGATTGAACTTTGCTATTTGTACACTATTTTTTGACACTTTGTTTGACATTTGCATTGTTGTCAAGTGTCAATTGGACATGAAAATAGTTTGAAATTTAAACTGTTCAGTAGGGTAATGTCACGTGGCAAGGTGTAAACTAAAGTGTGTACACCATAGTGTACATGTCGCAAGGTTCTCACCGATTGAACTTTCCCACTTGTACACTGATTTTTGACACATTGTTTGACACTTGCATTGCTGTCAAGTGTCAATTAGATGGAAAAATGGTTTGAAATTTAAACTATCCAGCAGGGTAATGTCACGTGGAAAAGTGTAAACTAAAGTGTATGCCATAGTTTACATGTAGGATAGTTCAACATTACTATGTCACATATACTAGGTTCTTGCATCGTAGTTGCAAATGGATTTTCACTTACCTTTCGCCTTTATGTGTGTAAGCTCCTATGGAGTGTGTATCAATTCCCTTTTTCGCTCAACGTTGAAAAGTCACCTGTATTATCATCTAATATTAAATACAATCCTCCATTTAATAATCTTAACACACACAATCCCAAAATTCGTCCATTCACGCCAAAACAATTTAGACAAAATCATTATTTCAAGTTACCGATGGCATTACAAACTAATCCCATAAGTCTCGCTATCTCTCGAGTCCAATTATGAACTTTAACGTCATCCAATTGTTTTCGACAACCTAGTGTTCCTTAGGATATATTTTCTAGGCCCAAGAGTTCATTAGGGGACATCTAAATGTTGAAATCACATTAAATACCCAAATGGACAGAATCTGTTTTCTAGGTTTTCATCACCGTCCACTCATTTTTCAAATTCTTTTTCATGTCCTTACCTACATTTAACGGCTCACAAACTTTTACCACACACCTATGACATATATGTGAAGATAATCAGATCATAACGATGTGACAAATGAAGTGTTTGGAGCTTCAAAAACAGTCCATTTTCCACTACACAAAATCAGGCAGTTTTTCCCTTTGGCTGTTTTCGGTTTCCATTTTATTATTATGATACCGACAGAATTCTAGGCCATTAAAATCATTTCTACACTCCCTACTTACAGATAAAAATGTTCATATTGATATATGTAAGTTAAACACTAAGTATCATCCCAAAATCAAGGTATAAATCACTCAATCCAGCAATTCCTCATCTCTGTCCAGATTACTTTCTTTCAAATTCTTGCAATTAATTACCCCTATTTAGGCATCATAACATCATGCACAACACTCCAAATTAATCACAAACAAGTTCAGATGTTCAAGAAATCATAAACCCCTTAAGAAATAATAGAAACAAACCTCAAAACTGTTGAGTAACAAAGCTGTTCAGAAATTCCAGCTTCTTGTTTCTATTTCTCTTTGACTGTTTCACCCTCTTTTCACTTGGAATCACTTAGGGACGAGTTAAGGGAGTTAATATATTATCTAGGAGGTAAATGAGTGGTTTTTAAATGGTTGAAGTCGTGCTTATTACTTAAGGATTAAGAATATCATGGGCTGCAGCCACCTCAAGCAATCAAGGTGAGCCACTAAGCAGGAGCTATCATCTTGGCTGCAATACTTGACTTTTCTACCATTATTTTTGTGTCCATTTATGATATTTAAGATATATATTCATCCTATATTAAGTCCTTGGGGATTAGACACGAAATTTATGCCTTAAGGTTGAAGCAATTATATATTAAAGTGAAAAGTCCCCTAGCATGAGCTGTCCAAGTAGGAGGTGGCTTCTTGCAGCCAACTTTGACTTCTCCCTTGCACCACATGGAGCCATATGTGACTTAGAAGATTTATAAGTATCTTTCATAAAGTTCTAAGGACTTATAGGACGTGTTCGAGGCTTAAGGTTGAAGGAATTAGAGGTTAAAGTGGCAAGTCGTCACATGTTAAGTAGGTGTTGTCTCCTTTGATTAAATTCTGATTTTACATCTATCCTTGCAGGTATAAATCAAGTGTCATTGGTTTATTTTGATGTGCTTACAATCTATTTCACTTGCATTAAGATCCCAAAGTATTTTATAGATCTAATTCCTCAACTGTTCATTTAATTTCTTACCCGATTCTCAACCGATTTCAACAATTTGCACCTCAATATTTATAATATCATATGAGACATATATTATTACATTGTGATAATGTCACTTCATCCCTCATGTCCCAAATATGTGAATTACCTATCTAGAGTTTAAGGTGACCTCGATTAGCCGAATGGAAAGCTTGAACCTTCGTTGATACAAATTTTCGGCCTTTCAAATATTACATTACTTACCAAGCCAATCTCCAACATTTAGTTAATCTAACTTTCTATCATAGCTCAATATAAAATTCACCACCTAGATCGAAGAGTCGAAGGTTATCACCATGTAAAGATTTTAAAGCCTTGATGATCAAATGCATCGTTTAAGAGAAGGCAATCAGGAAATTGATACAAATGACAATGTAATTAGCATGGAATGCATGAATCATATTGGCCAAATGTAGAAGGTGAAGTTCGGGGTATTACATCCTCCCCTCCTTATAAAAATTTCGTCTTCGAAATTTGCTTACCAAAAAGTTCAAGATATTTAATCCGCATTTCGTCTTCTCTTTCCCAAGTGGCCTCTTCTGTTGATTGATTCTGCCACAATATCTTAACCAATGGAATTTTCTTGCTTCTCAGTTGCTTTATCTCTCGTTGAAGGATCTCTATCGGCTTTTCTTCGTAAGTCAAATCTGGTTTTATTTCCATCGGTTCATTCCTCAATACATGAGAAGGATTTCCAATATATTTTCTTAGCATAAATATATGAAACACATTGTGTACTTGAGACATTGATGAAGGAAGATCAAGCTTGTAGGTAACATTTCCAATTTTCTCAATAATTGAAAAGGGACCAATGTATCTTGGGCTCAATTTTCCTGTCTTTCCAAATCGCATAACCCCTTTCATCGGCGCTACCATCAAAAATACTTGATCACAAACTGTGAATTCTAACATTCTCCTTCTTTGATCTGCATAGCTTTTCTATCGGTCTTGAGCAGTTTGCATTCGTTGGCGTATTTGTATCACAACCTTAGCCATTTCACGTACCATATCTGGACCTAATAGTTTCCTTTTTCCAACCTCATCCCAATAAACTGGAGATCTACATTTTCTACCATATAATGCTTCATAAGGAGCAATACCAATTGTGGCATGATAACTATTGTTGTATGCGAATTCCACCAAAGGTAAAAATTTACTCCACTGGCCTTGGAAGTCTAATACACAAGCCCTTAGCATATCTTCCAATATTTGTATTGTTCTTTCTGATTGCCCATCACTCTGAGGATGGTAAGCTGTACTAAAAGATAACTGCGTTCCCAAATCCTTATGTAAACTTCTCCAAAAGAGGGATTAAAATTTAGAATCCCTATCCGAGACAATAGATAATGGCACTCCATGAAGTCTAACTATTTCTTGTACATAAAGTTGAGCATATCGGTCCATGGAATAAGTGGAACAAACTAGAATGAAATGGGTTGATTTTGTTAACCTATCCACAATAACCCAAATACTATCATATCCTTTAGTCGTTTTTGGTAATTTCACCACAAAGTCCATTGTGATTCTTTCCCATTTCCATTCTGGGATAGGTAATGGTTGTAATGTTCCTGCTGGCTTTTGATGTTCTGCTTTTATCTATTGACAAGTTAAACATTGTCCCACATATTCGACTATCTCACTTTTCATGTTCGGCCACCAATACTGCAACTTCAAATCTCTATACATTTTAGTAGCTCCAGGATGAACAGAATAGGGTGTCATATGAGCTTCAGATAAAATATCACCTCGGATATTTTCTGTATCAGGTACATATAATCGTCCTCTAAACCGCAAGATATCATCTGCTGATATATGAAAATCTGAAGCTTTTCCATCATGTATATCATTCTTTATTTTGGAACAATAATCATCTTCCTATTGCCCTTGTTGAATTCTGTTCAGTAAAGTTGGCTGAAGTGTCAACGCAGCAAGTTTAGCCTCTACAGATCCTTGTGACATAACTTCAATACCCATTTTCTGTAAATCTATCAATTCTGATTTTTGAGTTACAAGCATACTCGCAACACTGGATGTCGACTTCCTACTCAATGCATCAGTTACAACATTAGCCTTAATGGGATGATAGTTTATAATACAATCATAATCCTTTACCAACTCTAGCCACCTTCTTTGTCTCATATTCAATTCCTTTTGTGTAAATAGATACTTAAAACTTTTTTGATCAGTGTAAATCTCACACCTCTCTCCATACAAATAATGCCTCCATATCTTAAGTGCAAATACAACTGCGGCGAGTTCCAAATCATGTGTAGGGTAATTATTTTCGTACTCTTTTAGTTGTCTAGAGGCATATGCAGTAACTTTACCATTTTGCATCAATACAGATCCCAAACCATTCTTTGAAGCATCACCATAAACTACAAAATTCCCAGTACCAGATGGGATTGAAAGGATAGGGGCTGAAGTTAGTCTTTTCTTCAATTCTTGAAAACTTTGCTCATAAGCATCTGTCCATTCAGACTTATTACGCTTTCTGGTTAATTTTGTTAAAGAAGAAGCTATTTTGGAAAATCCTTCCACAAATCTACGATAATATCCAGCTAAACCCATAAAACTTCTGACCTCTGAAGGATTTGTAGGTCGTGGCCAATTATTAATAGCCTCTACTTTACTTGGATCTACTGATATACCTTCACCCGATACTACATGTCCCAAAAATACAACTCTATCTAACCAAAATTCACATTTCTTAAACTTAGCATATAACTAATTGTCCTTTAAGACCTATAGAACTATTCTCAAGTGTTTCGCATGTTCTTCCTTAGTACGAGAATAAATAAGGATCTCATCAATAAATACAGTTACAAACTTATCGAGAAAGTCTCCAAATACCCTATTCATCAGATCAATAAAAGCTGCTGGGGCATTTGTTAACCCAAATGGCATTACCAAAATCTCATAATGACCATATCTCGTACTAAATGCTGTCTTAGAAATGTCATCTCCCTTTATTTTAAGTTAATGGTATCCAGATAGCAAATCAATCTTCGAAAATACAGATGCACCCTCAAGTTGATCAAACAAATCATCAATTCTCGATAATGGGTATTTATTTTTAATTGTCACCTTATTCAACTCTTGATAATCGATGCACAGCCTCATAGTACCGTCCTTTTTACGAACAAACAATACTGGTGCACCCCATGGTGAAAAGCTAGGTCTAATAAAACCTTTATCTAACAATGATAAGTATGTTTTTACACATTTATTTGGTTCACAAACATGACTTAAACAAGGATAAAATGGTTGAATTGTGACTTAATCCTATTAAATTCATGTAATGAAGGTATTTCAATGGAAATTGTGGAATTCAGGAGAAAAGAGCCGAATAAGGACCAAAACGCAACAAAGTGATAGTTCGAGGACCAAAAGTGCAAATATTGAAAAGTTGAGCTAAATGCAAAACGAGAGTAACAACATGCTGGGTATGAGCTTAAGGACAAAGCAAAACAATTGGAGGGAGAAAGTATTGAAGAGGGACTGAAATGAAGACAATTGAAAGTTGGAGGACTAAAGCGCAAATACTCAAAAGATGAGCCGAATGAGTGGCATGAGATTTGATGGTTTCAATCATCAATTGGAGGATAAAATTTGTTGAAAAGATGAAGAAATCGAAGAAAGAAGTCAAAAGAAGCAACAAGGAAAGTTCGGGGACCAAAATGAAGGGACTTCATAGATGGCCAAACTATGCGACCGCATAGTGTAACCATCTATGCGGTCACATAGATGGATGCAGGGAAAAATTTGTGAATTTCAAATGACCTATGCGACCGCATAGGATCCTTCTATGCGGTCGCATATGTGTAATTTCGGGGCGTTTCTGCAGTTTCCCTTTTCGACTCCAACTCTTTTTTTAACCTAATTTGGACACGCTATATATATCCTAAAACACGTACAGAACAAGGGTACACGGTTTTGGGAGCAAAGAGGCACACAATAACATCAAGATCCAAGAATTTATGCAAGAAGAAGGAGGATTTCATCAAGATTGAAGATTTCAAGCATCAATTATAATAGGGTGATGTCTTCTCCTTTATTCAATTTTTGTAATTTTCTTCAAAACATGATAGGTTAATTTTTTATTTCATTGGGAGTCGATGAACCTTTGATTTTCTTATAAATTCCTATATTTCATGAGTTTAATATAAATTGTCTTTGGAATAAATTGTTTGATTTATATTGTTTTGATTGAATCCATGATTTATTGGCCATTTATTATGTAATTGTGATGGTTTATTCTTTACATTCGAAAGAAGTAGAATAGACTCGATATATATAAATTGACATAGGGTCCAATAGGGGATAGAAATATACCCCTATGCTTTATGCAGTTCGGTAATTGTTCATAGAATTTCATGCATTTTTGTATGTTACATCATCCATAGAAATATAGACTGATGATATGCAGAAATAGATCTAATATATATCGAGAGAGTATATTAGATAGGCGTAGGAACATTGAATTGACAATTTTCCATTGATTAATTGGATTTGTGAAATTAGGGTTTATAGAAATCAAATGGGGATTCGATATCCCAATGATTTTATTTCAACTTATTTTTACAATTTAATTTCCAAAATTACATATTCACATTTTAATTGAGTTGTTGAGTCATTTAATTAAGGAAATTTCGAAATTAGGGTTTCCAATTTCGAAATTAGGGTTTTCTTCAAAATTAGGGTTTCAAATTGGGGGTTTCTTCCAAAATTAGGGCTTTTCACACTTAGACCAAATTTTCGTTCAATTGGATTCAGTTAAGGTCACATTAGTTTAATTAGAGCTAATTCAATCCTCGTGGGAACGATACTTGGACTCATAGTCCATTTTACTACTTGTTAACGAACCGTACACTTGTGGTAGTTTTAAAATCGAAACAAATAAATATTGCGAACAAACAACTCTTGTGATTGTAACTTCAACTCTTTTAGTTCAGTTGGGGCCATTCTATATGGAGCCTTGGAAATTGGAGATGTTCCTGGAATTAAATCAATTACAAACTCTATCTCACGATTTGGTGGTACCCCAAGTAAATCATCAGAGAATACCTCTGGAAATTCTTGTAGCACTGGCACATCACTAAGATTCGGATTGTGTTGTGCTTCAATAGCATTAACACTAACCAAATACCCTGCACACCCACTATCTAGTAACCTTTGTGCTTTCAATACTGATATGGTTGGAACTCTGAAATCTTTTTTGATCCCAATGAATGTAAATGGCTCATTTCCCAAAGGTTGAAAGGTTACTAACTTTCTCATACAATTTATAGTAGCTTGATATCTTGACAGCCAATCCATACCTAAAATTATATCATAATCTTTCATTTCTAACATAATTAAATCTGCATAGAGCTCTCGATTTTCTTTGAGGATCGCACATGCTCTTACAATTAGATTGGTTTGTTGTACATCTCCAGATGGAATAGTTACACTATAACTAACCTCTTGTATATCAGGTGTCCTACCCAACCTCCTCACATACTCAGTAGACACAAATGAATGTGTAGCTCCAGAATCAAATAGTACAAGTGTTGTGATGCCAAAAATAGAGAATTTACCTTTTACCACAGATGGATTTGTCTCAGCATCTGATCTGGTAATAGTAAACACCCTAGCTGGCACTTTCTTTTGCTCCATAGGGTTTAGATTACCTAGGCATGCTTACATCTCTATATAGTTCTGGTCTTAACCCCTCAAGAAACCTTTCTACTTTTAATGCATCAGTATTAATCATGTGGGTTACAAACCTAGATAGTTGTTCAAACTTACGAATATACTCCCCCACTGTCATCCCTCCTTGTTGTCAAGTGTGAATTGGATGGGAAATTTTTTTGAAATTTAAACTGTCCAACAAGGTAATGTCACGTGAAAAAGTCTAAATTAAAGTGTACACCATCGTGTACATGTCGCAAGGTTCTTACCGATTGAACTTTGCTATTTGTACACTGATCTTTGACACATTGTTTGACACCTGCATTGTTGTTAAGTATCTATTGGATGGGAAAATTGTTTGAAATTTAGACTGTCCAACAGCGTCCGTGGCAAAGTGTAAACTAAAGTGTACACCATATTGTACATGTTGTAAGGTTCTTACCGATTGAACTTTGCTATTTGTACATTGATTTTGAACAAGTTGTTTGACACTTGCATTGTTGTCAAGTGTCAATTGGATGGAAAAATGGTTTAAAATTTAAACCGTCCAACAGAGTAATGTCATGCGGCAAAGTGTAAACCAAAGTGTACACCATAATGTACATGTGACAAGGTTCTTACCGTTTGAACCTTGCTATTTGTACACTGATTTTCGACACGTTATTTGACACTTGCATTGTTGTCAAATGTCAACTGGAAGGAAAAACTTTTTGAAATGTAAACTGTCCAACAGGGCACTTCGCAAAGTGTAAACTAAAGTGTACACAATAATGAACATGTTGCAAGCTTCTTACTGATTGAACTTTGTTATTTGTACAAAGATTTTTGACATGTTGTTTGACACTTGCATTGTTGTCAAGTGTCCATTGGAAGGGAAAACTGTTTAAAATTTAAACTGTCCAACACGATACGTGGCAACGTGTAAACTAAAGTGTACACAATAGTGTACATGTCGCAAGGTTCTCACTGATTGAACTTTGCTATTTGTACAAAGATTTTCGACACGTTGCTTGACACTTGCATTGTTGTCAAGTGTCAATTGGATGGAGAAATTGTTCGAAATTAAAACTGTCCAACACGGTATGTGGAATAGTGTAAACTAAAGTGTACACCATAGTGTACATGTAGCAAGGTTCTTACCGATTGAACTTTGCTATTTGTACACTGATTTTTCACACGTTGTTTGACACTTGCATTGTTGTCGGGTGTCAAATGGATGGGAAAACTATTTGAAATTTAAACTATCGAGTAGGGTAATGTCACGTGGCAAGGTGTAAAGTGTGTGCACCATAGTGTACATGTCGTAAGGTTCTTACCGATTGAACTTTCTGATTTGTACACTTATTTTTGACACATTGTTTGACACTTGCATTGTTGTAAAGTGTCAATTGGATGGAAAAAAATTTTGAAATTTAAACTGTCCAATAGGGTAAATTCATGTGGCAAAGTGTAAGATAAAGTGTACACCATAGTGTACATGTCGTAAGGTTCTTACCAATTGACTCTTGCATTATTGTCGTGTGTCAGTTGGACGGGATAATTGTTTGAAATTTAAACTGTCTAACAGGGTAATGTCACGTGGGAAAGTATAAACTAAAGTGTACACCATTGTGTACATGTGGCAAGGTTCTTACCAATTGAACTTTGCTATTTTTACACTGATTTTCGACACGATATGTCAAGTGTCAGTTAAATGGGAAAACTATTTGAAATTTAAACTGCCCAATAGGGTATGTCGCAAAGTGTAAACTAAAGTACACACCATAGTTTACATGTCACAAGGTTCTTACTAATTGAACTTTGCTATTTGTACATCAATTTTTAACATGTTGTTTGACACTTGTATTGTTGTCAAGTATCAATTGGATGGGAAAACTGTTTGAAATTTAAACTGTCCAACAGGGTAATGACATGTGGTACAATGTAAACAAAAGGGTACACCATAGTGTACATGTAGCAAGGTCCGTACCGATTGAACTTTGCTATTTGTACACTGCTTTTTGACACGTTGTTTGACACTTGCATTATTGTCAAGTGTCAATTTGATGGGAAAAATTATTTGAAATTAAACTGTCCAACACGGTACGTGGTAAAGTGTACACCATAGTGTACATGTAGAAAGGTTCGTACAGATTGAACTTTGCTATTTGTACATTGATTTTTGACACGTTATGTGACACTTGCATTGTTGCCAAGCGTCAACTGGAAGGGAAAACTGCTTGAAATTTAAACTGTCCTGCATGGTAATATAACGTGGCAAGGTGTAAACTAAAGTGTTGTACACCATAGTGTACAAGTCGCAAGGTTCTTACCGATTGAATTTTCCTATTTGTACACTGATTTTTGACACGTTGATTGACACATTGTTGTCAAGTGTCAATTGGATGGAAAAAACTGTTTGAAATTTAAACTGTCCAACAGGGTAATCTCATGTGGCAAAGTATAAATTAAAGTGTACACCAAAGTATACATGTTGCAAGGTTCTTACCGATTGAACTTTGCTATTTGTACACTGATTTTGAACACGTTGCTTGACACTTGCATTGTTGTCAAGTGTTAATTTGTTGGGAAAACGGTTTGAAATTTAAACTGTCCAACAGAGTAATGTCATGCGGCAAAGTGTAAACTAAAGTGTACACCATAGTGTACATGTGGCAAGGTTCTTACCGTTTGAATTTTGCTATTTTCACACTGATTTTCGTCACGTTATTTGACACTTGCATTGTTATCAAGTGTCAATTTGATGGAAAAACTGTTTGAAATGTAAACTGTCCAACAGGGTACTTGGCAAAGTGTAAACTGAAGTGTACACAATAGTGCACATGTCGCAAGGTTCTTACTAATTGTACTTTGATATATGTACAAAGATTTTCGACACGTTGTTTAACACATGCATTGCTGTCAAGTGTCCATTGGATGGAAAAACTGTTCGAAATTAAACTGTCCAACACGGTACGTGGCAACATGTAAAATAAAGTGTACACAATAGTGTACATGTCGTAAGGTTCTTACTGATTGAACTTTGCTACTTGTACAAAGATTTTCATCAAGTTGGTTGACACTTGCATTGTTGTCAAGTGTCAATTGGATGGAGAAATTGTTCGAAATTAAAACTGCCCAACACAGTATGTGGCAAAGTATGAACTAAAGTGTACACCATAGTGTACATGTAGTAAGATTCTTACCGATTAAACTTTGCTCTTTGTACACTGATTTTTGACACGTTGTTTGACAGCTGCATTGTTGTTAGGTGTCAATTGGATCTCAAACTATTTGAAATTTAAACTGTCCAGCAGGGTAATGTCACCTGACAAGGTGTAAACTAAAGTGTGTACACCGTAGTGTACATGTCGTAAGGTTCTTACTGATTGAAAATTCCTATTTATACACTTATTTTTGACACGTTGTCTGTCACTTGCATTGTTATCAAGTGTCAATTGGATGGAAAAACCGTTTGAAATTTAATCTATTGAACAGGGTAATTTCATGTGGCAAAGTATAAGATAAAGTGTACGCCATAGTGTACATGTCATAAGGTTCTTACCAATTGAACTTTTCTATTTGTACACTGATTTTTGACACATTGTTTGACTCTTGTACTATTGTCGAGTGTTAGTTGGATGGTACAACTATTTGAAATTTAAACTGTCTAATAGGGTAATGTCACATGGCAAAGTGTAAACTAAAGTGTACACCATAGTGTACATGTGGCAAGGTTCTTACCGATTGAACTTTGCTATTTGTACACTAATTTTCGACACGATGTTTGACACTTGCATTGTTGTCAAGTGTCAGTTAAATGGGAAAACTATTTGAAATTTAAACTGTCCAATAGGGTATGTGGTAAAGTGTAAACTAAAGTGCTCACCATAGTGTACATGTCACAAGGTTCTTACTAATTGAACTTTGCTATTTGTACACAGATTTTCGATATGTTGTTTGACACTTGCATTGTTGCGAAGTGTCAATTGAATGGGAAAATTGTTTCAAATTTAAACTATCCAACAGGGTTCCTGGCAAAGTGTAAACTAAAGTGTACACCATAGTGTACATGTAGCAAGGTCCTTACCGATTGAACTTTGCTATTTGTACACCACTTTTTGACATGTTGATTGACACTTACATTGTTGTCAAGTGTCAATTGGATGGAAAAAATTGTTTGAAATTTAAACTGTCCAACAGGGTAATCTCACGTGGCAAAGTGTAAACTAAAGTGTACATGTTGCAATGTTCCTGCCAATTGAACTTTTCTATTTATACACTGATTTTGAACACGTTGTTTGGCACTTGTATTGTGTTCAAGTGTTAATTGGATGGGAAAATGGTTTGAAATTTAAACCGTCCAACAGAGTAATGTCACGCGGCAAAGTGTAAACTAAAGTGTACACCATAGTATACATGTGGCAAGGTTCTTACCGTTTGAACCTTGCTATTTGTACACTGATTTTCGACATGTTATTTTACACTTGCATTGTTGTCAAGTGTCAATTGGATGGAAAAACTGTTTGATATGTAAACTGTCCAACAGGGTACTCGGCAAAGTGTAAATTAAAGTGTACACAATAGTGTACATGTCGCGAGGTTCTTACTGATTGAACTTTGCTATTTGTAAAATGATTTTCAACACGTTGTTTAACACTTGCATTGTTGTCAAGTGTCCATTGGATGGGAAAACAGTTCAAAATTTAAACTGACCAACACGGAAAGTGATAATGTGTACACTAAAGTGTGCACAATAGTGTACATGTCGCAAGGTTCTTACTGATTGAACTTTGCTATTTGTACAAAGATTTTCGACATGTTGTTTGACACTTGCATTGTTGTCAAGTGTCAATTGGATGGAGAAATAGTTCGAAATTAAAACTGTCCAACACGGTATGTGGCAAAGTGTAAACTAATGTGTACACCATAGTGTACATGTAGCAAGGTTCTTACCAATTGAACTTTGCTATTTGTATGCTGACTTTTGACACGTTGTTTCACATTTGTATTGTTGTCAGGTGTCGATTGGATGGAAAAACTATTTGAAATTTAAACTGTCCAGCAAGGTAATGTCACGTGGCAAGGTGTAAACTAAAGTGTCTACACCATAGCGTACATGTCATAAGGTTCTTATCGATTGAACTTTTCTATTTATACAATGATTTTGAACACGTTGTTTGGCACTTGGATTGTTGTCAAGTGTTAATTGGATGGGAAAATGGTTTGAAATTTAAACCGTCCAATAGAGAAATGTCACGTGGCAAAGTGTAAACTAGAGTATACACCATAGTGTACATGTGGCAAGGTTCTTACCGTTTGAACCTTGCTATTTGTACACTGATTTTCGACACGTTACTTGACACTTGCATTGTTGTCAGGTGTCAATTGGATGAAAAACTATTTGAAATGTAAACTGTCCAACATGGCACTTGACAAAGTGTAAACTAAAGTGTACACAATAGTGTACATGTCGCAAGGTTCTTACTGATTGAACATTGCTATTTGTACAATGATTTTTGACACGTTGTTTAGCACTTGCATTGTTGTCAAGTGTCCATTGGATGGGAAAACTGTTCGAAATTTAAACTGACCAACACGGCACGTGGCAACATGTAAACTAAAGTGTACACAATAGTGTACATGTCGCAAGGTTCTTATTGATTGAACTTCGCTATTTGTACAAAGATTTTTGACACGTTGTTTGAAACTTGCATTGTTGTCAAGTGTCAATTGGATGGAGAAATTGTTCGAAATTAAAACTGTCCAACACGGTATGTGGCAAAGTGTAAACTAATGTGTACACCATAGTGTACATGTAGTAATGTTCTTACCTATTGAACTTTGCTATTTGTACGCTGATTTTGACACATTGTTCGACACTTGCATTGTTGTCAGGTGTCGATTGGATGGGAAAACTATTTGAAATTTAACTGTCCAGCAAGGTAATGTCACGTGGCAAGGTGTAAGCTAAAGTGTCTACACCTTAGCGTACATGTCGTAAGGTTCTTATCGATTGAACTTTCCTATTTGTACACTTATTTTTGTCACGTTGTTTAACACTTGCATTGTTGTTAGGTGTCAATTGGATTGAAAAACTATTTGAAATTTAAACTGTTAAACAGGGTAATTTCATGTGGCATTGTTGTCAAGTGTCAATTGGATGGGAAAATTGTTTCAAATTTAAACTATCCAACAGGGTTCATGGCAAAGTGTAAACTAAAGTGTACACCATAGTGTACATGTAGCAAGGTCCTTACCGATTGAACTTTGCTATTTGTACACTGCTTTTTGACACGTTGTTTGACACTTGCATTGTTGTCAAGTGTCAATTGGATGGGAAAATTGTTTGAAATTTAAACTATCCAACACGGTACTTGGCAAAGTGTAAACTAAAGTGTACATGTAGAAAGGTTCTTACAGATTGAACTTTGCTATTTGTACATTGATTTTTTACACGTTGTGTAACACTTGCATTGTTGTCAAATGTCAATTGGATGGAAAAATTGTTTGAAATGTAAACTGTCCAATAGGATACTTGGCAATGTGTAAACTAAAGTGTACACAATAGTGTACATGTCGCAAGGTTCTTACTGATTGAACTTTGTTATTTGTACAAAGATTTTCGACACGTTGTTTGACATTTGCATTGTTGTCAAGTGTCCATTGGATGGGAAAACTGTTCGAAATTTAAACTGTCCAACACGGTACGTGGCAACGTGTAAACTAAAGTGTACACAATAGTGTACATGTCACAAGGTTCTTACTGATCGAACTTTGTTATTGGTACAAAGATTTTCGACACGTTGTTTGACACTCGCATTGTTGTCAAGTGTCAATTGGATGGAGAAATTGTTCGAAATTTAAACTGTCTAACACGATATGTGGTAAAGTGTAAACTAAAGTGTACACCATAGTGTGCATGTAGAAAGGTTCTTGTAGATTGAACTTTGCTATTTGTACACTAATTTTTGACACGTTGTGTGACACTTGCATTGTTGTCAAGTGTCAATTGGACGGGAAAACTGTTTGAAATTTAAACTGTCCCGTTGGGTAATATAACGTGGCAACGTGTAAACTAAAGTGTGCACACCATAGTGTACAAGTCGCAAGGTTCTTACCGATTGAACTTTCCTATTTGTACACTAATTTTTGACACGTTGATTGACACTTGAATTGTTGTCAAGTGTCAATTGGATGGAAAAAACTATTTAAAATTTAAACTGTCCAACATGGCAATCATACGTGGCAAAGTGTAAACTAAAGTATACACTATAGTGTTCATATCGCAAGGTTCTTACCGATTGAACTTTGCTATTTATACACTGATTTTTAATAGGTTGTTTGGCACTTACATTGTTGTCATGTGTGAATTGGATGGGAAAACTCTTTGAAATTTTTAGTGTCCAACAGGGTAATATCACGTGGCAAAGTGTAAACTAAAGTGTACACCATAGTGTACATGTCACAAGGTTCTTATCAATTTAACTTTGCCATTTGTACACTGATCTTCGACACGTTGTTTGACACCTACATTGTTGTTAAGTGTCAATTGGATGGGAAAACTGTTTGAAATTTAAACTGTCCAACGGGTCCGTGGTAAAGTGTAAACAAAAGTGTACACCATAGTGTACATGTTGCTAGGTTCTTACCTATTGAACTTTTCTATTTGCACACTGATTTTGAACACGTTGTTTGACACTTGCATTGTTGTCAAGTGTCAATTGGATGGGAAATCGGTTTGAAATTCAGACTGTCCAATAGAGTAATGTCACACAACAAAGTGTAAACTAAAGTGTACACCATAGTATACATGTGACAAGGTTCTTACCGTTTGAACCTTGGTATTTGTATACTGATTTTCGACGCGGTATTTGATACTTGCATTGTTGTCAAGTGTCAATTGGATGGAAAAACTGTTTGAAATTTAAACTATCCAATAGGGTACTTGGCAAAGTGTAAACTAAAGTGTACATGTCGCAAGGTTCTTACTGATTGAACTTTGCTATTTGTACAAAGATCTTTGACACGTTGTTTGATACTTGTGTTGTTGTCAAGTGTCAATTGGATGGGGAAATTGTTCAAAATTTAAACTATCCAACACGGTACATGGCAAAGTGTAAACTAAAGTGTACACCATAGTGCACATGTTGAAAGGTTCTTACTGATTGAACTTTGCTATTTGTACACAGATTTTGGACACGTTGTTTGACACTTGCATTGTTGTCAAGTGTCAATTGGATGGGAAAGTGGTTTGAAATTTATACCGTCCAATAGGGTAACGTCACGTGGCAAAGTGTAAACTAAAGTGTACACCATAGTGTACATGTAACATGGTTCTTACCGATTGAACTTTGCTATTTGTACACTGATTTTTGACATGTAGTTTTACACTTGCATTGTTGTCAAGTGTCAAGGGGATGGGAAAACTGTTTGAAATTTAACTTTTTAGTAGGGTAATGTTTCATGGCAATGTATAAACTAAAGTGTGTCCACCATAGTGTACATGTCACAAGGTTCTTACCGGTTGAACTTTCCTATTTGTACATTGATTTTTGAAATGTTGTTGGACACTTGTGTTGTTGTCAAGTGTCGAATGAATGGAAAAACCGTTTGAAAGTTAAACTGTGCAATAGGGTAATGTTACGTGCCAAAGTATAAACTAATGTATATACCATAGTGTACATGTCGCAAAGTTCTTACCGATCAAACTTTGCTACTTGTACATTGATTTTTTGACACATTGTTTGACACTTGCATTGTTTTCAGGTGTGAAATGGATGGGAAAACTATTTGAAACTTAAAATATCCAATAGGGCAATGTCACATGGCAAAGTATGAACTAAAGTGTACACCATAGTGTAAATGTCGCAAGGTTCGTACCGATTGAACTTTACTATTTGTACACCGATTTTTGGCACGTTGTTTGACTCTTACATTGTTGTCGAGTGTCAATTAGACGGAAAAACTATTTGAAATTAAACCTGTCCAAATGGGTAATGTCACGTGGCAAAGTGTAAACTAAAGTGTACACCACAGTGTACATGCAGCAAGGTTCTTACCGATTGAAACTTGCTATTTGTACAAAGATTTTTGACATGTTGTTTGACACTTGCATTGTTGTCAAGTGTCAATTGAATGGGAAAACGATAAAGTGTACACCATAGTGTACATGTCACAAGGTTCTTACTGATTGAACTTTGCTATTTGGACACAATTTTAGACACGTTATTTGACACTTGCATTGTTGTCAAGTGTCAATTGGATGGGAAAACTTTGGGAATTTATACTGTCCAACATGGTAATGTTGCGTCGCAAAGTTTAAATTGAAGTGTACACCATAGTGTACGTGTGGCAAGTTTCTTACGGATTGAACCTTGCTATTTGTATATTGATTTTCAACACGTTGTTTGACACTTGCATTGTTGTCAAGTATCAAATGGATGGGAAAACTGTTTGAAATTTAAACTGTCCAACAGTGTACGTGGCAAAGTGTAAACTAAAGTGTACATGTCGCAAGGTTCTTACTAATTGAACTTTGCTATTTGTACACTAATTTTGTCACGGTGTTTGACACTTACATTGTTGTCAAGTGTTAATTGGACGGTGAAACTTTTGGAAATTTATACTGTCCAACATGGTAATGTCGCGTGGCAAAGTTTAAACTAAAGTGTACACAATAGTGTACATGTCGCAAGGTTATTACCGATTTAACTTTGCCATTTGTACACTGATCTTCGACACGTTGTTCGACACCTGCATTGTTGTTAAGTGTTAATTGGATGGAAAAACTGTTTTAAATTTAAACTGTCCAACAGGGTACGTGGCAAAGTGTAAACTAAAGTGTAAACCATAGAGTACATGTTGCAAGGTTCTTACCGATTGAACTTTGCTATTTGTACACAGATTTTTGACATGATGTTTTTCACACTTGCATTGTTGTCAAGTGTCAATTCGATGGGAAAATTGTTTGAAATTTAAACTGTCCAACAGGGTACGTGGCAAACTGTAAACTAAAGTGTACACCATAGTGTACGTGTAGCATGGTCCTTACCGATTGAACTTTGCTATTTGTACACTAATTTTTGACACGTTGTCATTGTTGTCAAGTGTTAATTGGATGGAAAAATAGTTTGAAATTTAAACTGTCCAATAGGGTAATGACACGTGGCAAAGTGTAGAGGAAAGTGTACATCATAGTGTACATGTAGGAAGGTTCTTACTGATAGAACTTTGCTATTTGTTTTTGACACACTGTTTGACACTTGCATTGTTGTCAAGTGTCAATTGGATGGAAAAACTGTTTGAAATTTAAACTGTCCAATAGGGTAATGACACGTGGCAAAGTGTAAAGTAAATTATACACCATAGTGCACATGTTGGAAGGTTCGTACCGATTGAACTTTCCTATTTGTACACTAATTTTTGACACCTTGTTTAACTCTTGTATTGTTGTCAAGTGTCAATTGGATGGAAAAACTGTTTGAAATTTAAACCGTCCAATAGGGTAGTGTCTCGTGGCAAAGTGTGAACTAAAGTGTACACCATAGTGTACATGTCGCAAGGTTCTTACCAATTGAACCTTGCTATTTTTCGACACGTTATTTGACAATTGCATTGTTGTCAAGTGTCAATTAGATGGGAAAATTGGTTGAAATTTAAAATGTCCAATAGGGTACGCGGTAAAGTGTAAACTAAAGTGTACACCATAGTGTACATGTAGCATGGTCCTTACCGATTGAACTCTGCTATTTGTAAACTGATTTTTGACACTTTGTTTGACACTTGCATTGTTGTCAAGTGTTAATTGGATGGAAAAACTGTTTGAAATTTAAATTGTCCAACAGGGTAATGACACGTGGCAAAGTGTAAAGGATAGTCTACATCATAGTGTACATGTGGGAAGGTTCTTACCGATAGAACTTTGCTATTTGTACGCTGAGTTTTGACACGTTGTTTGACACTTTCATTGTTGTCAAGTGTTAATTGGATGGAAAAACTATTTTAAATTTAAACTGTCCAATAGGGTAATGACACGTGGCAAAGTGTAAAGTAAAGTATACACCATAGTGCACATGTCGCAAGGTTCTTACCGATTGAACTTTCCTATTTGTACACTGATTTTTAACACGTTGTTTGACTCTTGCATTGTTGTCAAGTGTCAATTGGATGGGAAAAAATTTTTAAATTTAAATCGTCCAACTAGGTAATGTCTTATGGCAAAGTGTGAACTAAAGTGTACACCATAGTGTACGTGTGGCAAGGTTCTTACCAATTGAACCTTGCTATTTGAACACTGATTTTCGACACATTATTTGACAATTGCATTGTTGTCAAGTGTCAATTAGATGGGAAAATTATTTGAAATTTAAACTGTCCAACAGGGTACGCGGCAAAGTGTAAACTAAAGTGTACACTATAGTGTACATGTAGCGTGACCCTTACCGATTGAACTCTGCTATTTGTACACTGATTTTTGACATGTTGTTTGACACTTACATTGTTGTCAAGTATTAATTGGATGGAAAAACTATTTGAAATTTAAATTATCCAACACAGTACATGGCAAAGTGTAAACTAAAGTGTACACCATAGTATACAAGTAGCAAGGTCCTTACCGATTGAACTTTGCTATTCGCACATTGATTTTTGACACGTTGTTTGACATTTGCACTGTTGTCAATAGTCAATTGGATGGGAAAACGGTTTGAAATTTAAACCGTCCAACAGGTTAATGTCACGTGGCAAAGTGTAAACTAAGGTGTACAACATAGTGTGCATGTGGTAAGGTTCTAACCGATTGAACCTCACTATTTGTACACTGATTATAGACACGTTATTTGACACTGGCATTGTTGTCAAGTGTCAATTGGATGGGAAAAACTATTTTAAATTTAAACTGTCCAAGAGGGTACGGGCCAAAGTACAAACTAATGTGTACACCACAGTGTACATGTCACAAGGTTCTTACCGATTGTACTTTGCTATTTGTACACAGATTTTTGACACTTTGTTTGACACTTTCATTATTGTCAAGTGTCAATTGGGCGGGAAAATTGTTTGAAATTTAAACTGTGCAATAGGGCAATGTCACGTGGCAAGGTGTAAACTAAAGTGTGTACACGATAGTGTACAAGTCGCAAGGTTCTTACCGATTGAAATTTCCTATTTGTACACTGATTTTTGACACGTTGATTGACACTTGCATTATTGTCAAGTGTCAGTTGGATGGAAAAACTGTTTGAAATTTAAACTGTCCAACAGGGTAATGTCACGTGACAAAGTGTAAACTAAAGTGTACACCATAGTGTTCATGTCGCAAGGTTTTTACCGATTGAACTTTACTATTTGTACATTGATTTTTGACGCGTTGTTAGGCACTTGCATTGTTGTCAAGTGTGAATTGGATGGAAAAACTATTTGAAACTTATGCTGTCCAGCAAGGTAATGTCATGTGGCAAAGTGTAAACTAAAGTGTACACCATAGTGTACGTGTCACAAGGTTCTTACCGATTAAACTTTGTCATTCGTACACTGATCTTCGACACGTTGTTTGACACCTACATTGTTGTTAAGTGTTAATTAGACGGGAAAACTATTTGAAATTTATACTATCCAATAGGATCTGTGGCAAAGTGTAAACTAAAGTGTACACCATAGTGTACATGCCGCAAGGTTCTAGCCGATTTAACTTTGCTATTTGTACGCTGATTTTGAACAAATTGTTTGACACTTGCATTGTTTTCATGTGTCAACTGGATGGGAAAACGGTTCGAAATTTAAACCATCCATCAAAGTAGCGTCATGCGGCAAAGTGTAAACTAAAGTGTACATGTGGCAATGTTCTTACCGTTTGAACCTTGCTATTTGTACACTGATTTTCAACACGTAATTTGACACTTGTATTGTTGTCAAGTGTCAATTGGATGGAAAAACTGTTTGAAATTTATACTGTTCAACAGGGTACTTGGCAAAGTGTAAACTAAAGTGTACACAATAGTGTACATGTCGACAGGTTCTTACCGATTGAACTTTGCTATTTGTACATAGATTTTTGACACATTTTTTGACACTTACATTGCTGTCAAGTGTTAATTGGATGGGGAAACTTTGGGAAATTTATACTGTCCAACATGGTAATGTGGCAAAGTTCTTATCGATTGAACCTTGCTATTTGTATACTGATTTTTGACACGTTGTTTGACACTTGCATTGTTGTCAAGTGTCAAATGGATGGGAAAACTTTTTGAAATTTACACTGTCCAACAGGGTACGTGGCAAAGTGTAAACTAAAGTGTACATCGTAGTGTACATGTCACAAGGTTCTTACCGATTGAACTTTGCTATTTGTACTCTGATTTTTGAAACGTTGTTTGGGCAAAGTTTAAACTAAAGTGTACACCATAGTGTACATGTGGCAAGGTTCTTACCGATTGAACCTTGCTATTTGTATACTGATTTTCAACAAGTTGTTTGACACTTGCATTGTTGTCAAGTGTCAAATAGATGGGAAAACTGTTTGAAATTCAAACTGTCCAACAGGGTACGTGGTAAAGTTTAAACTAAAGTATACACCATAGTGTACATGTCCAAGGTTCTTACCGATTGAACTTTGCTATTTGTACACAGATGTTCGACACGTTGTTTGATACTTGCATTGTTGTCAAGTGTTAATTCGATGGGAAAATTGTATGAAATTTAAACTGTCAAACATGGTACGTGGCAAATTGGAAACTAAAGTTTACACCATAGTGTACATATAGCATGGTCCTTACAGATTAAACTTTGCTATTTGTACACTGATTTTTGACACGTTGTTTGACACTTGCATTGTTGTCAAGTGTTAATTGGATGGAAAAACTGTTTGAAATTTAAGATGTCCAACAGGGTAATAACACTTGGCAAAGTGTACAACATAGTGTACATGTAGGAAGGTTCTTACCGATAGAACTTGGCTATTTGTATACTAATTTTTGACACTTACATTGTTGTCAAGTGTTAACTGGATGGAGAAACTGTTTGAAATTTAAACTGTCCAACAGGGTAATGACACGTGGCAAAGTGTAAAGTATACACCATAGTGCACATGTTCGAAGGTTCTTACCGATTGAACTTTCCTATTTGTACACTGATTTTTGACATGATGTTTGACTCTTGCATTGTTGTCAAGTGTCAATTGGATGGGAAAACTGTTTGAAATTTAAATCGTCCAACAGGGTAATGTCTCGTGGCAAAGTGCAAACTAAAGTGTACACCATAGTGTACATGTGGCAAGGTTTTTACCAATTGAACCTTGCTATTTGTACACTAATTTTTGACACGTTATATGACAATTGAATTGCTGTCATGCTGTCAAGTGTCAATTAGATGGGAAATGTAACGTCCCAATTTTTTCATTAAACATAAACACGGGAACGTTACGAAAACTCATTTTTCTTTAATTAAAAAAAATGCGGAACTATATAAAATTCTTCAATAAACAAATAATTGTAACGTTTAAATTAAAATTATTGAAAGCGTATCTAACCATAAACATAAACTCCTAAGTAATTCAAATAATGCGTTCTAAATTAAAATAAACAAATTGCTAAATTTAAAATGGCAAACTTATTTCTTTTTCTCTATTCTTTATCCACTTGGCAGTCCGCATCACCAATTCTCCACTATTCCAATCGACCCGAACTAATCTGAAAAATTAATGTAAGAGTGAGTATTAAAAATACACAGTAAGATACGTGCAAATTTCCATACACAGGTATATAACAAATAAATAATACACTTCATACCGCTCTTCTCTTATGTAGTATATCGGTGACCAAGTGACACACCCATCTTAGGTCCTCTTAATTTCCGTGTAGAAATTTCATATCTCTTTCTCTAACCCGAAGGTCCACTAGCATTCCATGCATATTTAATCGCATATAAGAGCATAAGGAAATGTAAACACTTTGCACATAAATGTATCTTACCTCGTTGAATCTACAGTATGTTGAAAATCGTTCCTCCGCTTTGAAAGTATGTGATTAAAATACGCGATGTATGAAATTCTATTTCTAATGCTGCTTTCTGTCTTCCTTTTTCTCTCCTTTCTCTCTCTCTCTTTTATCTTTCTCTTTCTCTATTTCACGTGTGAATTTTTGGTGTTGTAAAATGTGGGATTCTAG
Source organism: Olea europaea var. sylvestris (assembly GCF_002742605.1). Classification (NCBI taxonomy): domain Eukaryota; kingdom Viridiplantae; phylum Streptophyta; class Magnoliopsida; order Lamiales; family Oleaceae; genus Olea; species Olea europaea. Next base: position 1,071,928 of record NC_036247.1, read on the forward strand.
CCTACTATTTATAGGTGTAGACTAGAGTAGAAGATATGTCTTATCCTAACCAAAAGATTTTTACTTGATTTGTACTAGGCCTTTTTGTTGTTATCAAAAAGAAAATAGAGAGTTGGTTTGTTATCCAATGCATGCCAACGTGAAGAAACATGATAGCTAAATGAGACATCAACTTTTCAAACTCTAATATGATTACATCAAAGATATCTTCTATCATAAATTCTGAAATCGGCAGCTAGCTTTTGACTTTATTTAATATATTCATTCTTTGTACACATACATGGCTATTTTGAAAAATCATCTAAATTCAAATGAGTTTGAGACTATCTATAATACTATATTTACAAATAGAAAATTTATTTGCCATCACTTATCTATTATAATATAGTTTATCTTCCAAAATAAATGCTCCGAAATAATTAAAATTCTATCTTATTTTAATAAATATTATGTTTAAACAAAAGGTCGTCTAATTAGTCAGCACTGCCTAGAATATTTAATTAAAGGGAATTATATTAATTCTTAATTCTATTTAATCTTGTTTCATTATTTTATGACGGCTTTTCCCGTAAAATGCCTCAATCCAGTATAATCTACAGTTATTTTTCCCTTATCTAAACATCACGTGGAGTCTATCAACTCATAAAGTCAAGTAATTAAATAATACTAAAATAATCAATCCCTAAAATCAAGGAAACCTACCCTTCTTTTTCTCCAAAATCAAAGCAAATAATTATTAAAATAAACCTACTTCTTTTTATTCATAACCATTTCTATACGTACACACCATACAAAATCAAGACAATTCCATGTACACGTGTCAACATCACATCTTCCTTCCAAGTTTTAATTGAATTTGAAAACCAATTTCTTCAAATCGAAATTTCTTGGTGCTGGGTTATCCAAATCGACTATTTCTCGAGCCTAAAATTCATAATTAAATACTGGCTATCCAACGAGTATAATATTAATATACTTATTTTTACTCTATCGAAATTTAATTTTGACTCAATGTATAAGAATTTAAAATATATTACCTCTTAGTCCCTCAACTTTTGAAATAATATAATATAGATATTAAATAAATTTTTATCAAAAATTTTGGGATGTTACAGGAAAATTGTTTGAAATTTAAATTGTCCAATAGGGTACTTGGCAAAATGTAAACTAAAGTGTACACCACAGTATACATGTCGCATGGTTCTTACTGATTGAACTTTACTGTTTGTACACAGATTTTCGACTCGTTGTTTGACACTTGCATCGTTGTCAAGTGTAATTTGGATGGGAAAATTGTTTGAAATTTAAACTATCCAACACAGTACATGGCAAAGTGTAAACTAAAGTGTACACCATAGTGTACAAGTAGCAAGTCCTTAACGATTGAACTTTGCTTTTTGTACACTAATTTTTGGCACGTTGTTTGACACTTGCACTGTGTTCAACAGTCAATTAGATGGGAAAATGGTTTGAAATATAAACCATCCAATAGGTTAATGTCACGTGGCAAAGTGTAAACTAAAGTGTACAACATAGTGTACATGTGGCAAGGTTCTAATCGATTGAACCTTGCTATTTGTACACTGATTTTGGACACGTTATTTGGCACTTGCATTGTTGTCAAGTGTCAATTGGATGGGAAAATAGTTTAAAATTTAAACTGTCCAACGGGGTAAGTGGCAAAGTGTAAACTAAAGTGAACACCATGGTGTACATATCGCAACGTTCTTACTGATTGAACTTTGCTATTTGTACAAAGATTTTTTATACATTGTTTGATACTTGCATTGTTGTCAAGTGTCAATTGGATGGAAAAACTATTTCAAATTTAAACTGTCCAATAGGGTACGTGGCAAAGTGTAAACTAAAGTATACACCATAGTGTACACGTAGCGAAGCCCTTACCGATTGAACTTTGCTATGTGTACACTGATTTTTGACACATTGTGTGACACTTGTATTGTTGTCAAGTGTCAATTGGATTGAAAAACTGTTTGAAATTTAAACTGTCCAAAAAGGTAATAACACGTGGTAAAGTGTACACTATAATGTTCTTGTGGCAAGGTTCTTACCGATTGAATTTTACTATTTGTACACTAATTTTTTACACGTTGTTTAACACTTACATTGTTGTCAAGTCTCTATTCGACAGGAAAACTATTTGAAATTTAAACTATCCAATAGGATAATTTCACGTGGGAAAAGGTAAACTAAAGTGTACACCATAGTGTACATGTCGCAAGGTTCTTGCCGATTAAACTTTGCTATTTGTACACTGATTTTTAACACGTTGTTTGACACTTGCATTGTTGTCAACTATGAATTAGATGGGAAAACTATTTGAAATTTATGTTGTCCAATAGGGCGATGTCACGTATCAAAGTGTAAACTAAAGTGTACACCATAGTGTACAAGTAGTAAGGTTCTTACCGATTGAGCTTTCCTATTTGTACACTAAATTTTGACACGTTGTTTGATCTTGCATTATTATCAAGTGCCAATTGGATGGGAAAATGTTTGAAATTTAAACTGTCCAATAGGGTAATGTCACATGGCAAAGTGTAAACTAAAGTGTACACCATAGTGTACATGTGGTAAAGTTCTTACCAATTGAACTTTGCTATTTGCACACTGATTGTGGCACATTGTTTGAAACTTGAATTATTTTTATGTGTCAATTGGATGGGAAAACTGTTTGAAATTTAACTGTAAACTAAACTATACACCATAGTGTACATGTTGCAACGTTCTTACCGATTGAAATTTGCTATTTGTACACGGATTTTGGACACGTTATTTGACACTTACATTTTTGTCAAGTGTCAATCGGATGGAATAACTATTCGAAATTTATTAACTATCCAACAGGATAATATCACGTGGCAAAGTGTAAACTAAAGTGTACACCATAGTGTACATGTAGCAAGGGTCTTACCAATTGAACGTTGCTGTTTGCACACTGATTGTGACATGTTGTTTGAAACTTGGATTGTTGGCAAGTGTCAATTGGATGGGAAAACTGTTTGAAATTTAAACTGTCCAACAGGATACGTGGCAAAGTGTAAACTAAAGTGTACACCATAGAGTACATGTAGCAAGGTTCTTACCGATTGACCTTTGGTATTTGTACACTTATTTTTGACACCTACATCGTTGTCAAACGTCAATTGGATGGGAAAATAGTTTGAAATCTGAAACTATCCCACAGGGTAATGTCACGTGGTAAAGTGCAAACTAAAGTGTACACCATAGTGTACATGGAGCAAGGTTCTAACCTATTGAACTTTGATATTTGTACACTTATTTTTGACACGTTGTTTAACACTTGCATTGTTGTCAAGCGTCAATTGGATGGGAAAATGGTTTGAAATTTGAACTGTCCAACAGGGTAATTTCATGTGGCAAAGTGTAAACTAAAGTGTACACCATAGTGTACATGTAGCAAGGGTCTTACCAATTGAACGTTGCTGTTTGTACACTGATTGTGACACGTTGTTTGAAACTTGGATTGTTGTCAAGTGTCAATTGGATGGGAAAACTGTTTGAAATTTAAACTGTCCAACAGGGTACGTGGCAAAGTGTAAACTAAAGTGTACACCATAGAGTACATGTAGCAAGGTTCTTACCGATTGAACTTTGATAGTTGTACACTTATTTTTGACACGTTGTTTGACACCTGCATTGTTGTCAAGCATCAATTAGATGGGAAAATGGTTTGAAATTTGGACTGTCCAACAGGGTAATGTCACGTGGCAAAGTATAAACTAAAGTGTACACCATAGTGTACATGTAACAAGGTTTTTACAGATTGAACTTTGCTATTTGTACACTGATTTTTAACACATTGTTTGACACTTGCATTGTTGTCAAGTATTAATTGAATAGGAAAACTATTTGAAATTGAAACTGTCCATTATGGTAATGTCGCATGGCAAAGTGTAAACTAAAGTGTACACCGTAGTGTACATGTAGCAAGGTTCTTACCGATTGAACTTTCTTATTTGTGCACTTATTTTTGACACGTTGTTTGACACTTGTATTGTTGTCCAGTGTCAATTGGATTGGAAAACTATTTGAAATTTGAACATTCGAGCAGGGTAATGTCGCTTGGCAAAGTGTAAGCAAAAGTGTACACCATAGTGTACATGTAGCAAGGTTCTTACCGATTGAACTTTGCTATTTGTACACTTATTTTTGACACGTTGTTTGAATTTTGCATTGTTATCAAGTGTCAATTTGATGGGAAAACTGTTGAAATTTAAATTGCCCAGCAGGGTAGTGTCACAAGGTAAAGTATAAACTAAAATGTGTAAACTATAGAGCAAATGTCGCAAGGTTCTTACCAATTGAACTTTGGTATTTGTACACTGATTTTAGATATTTTGTTTGACACTTGGACTATTGTCAAGTGTCGATTGGATGGTAAAACTATTTAAAATCTAAACTGTCCGATAGGGTAGTGTCGCCTGGCAGAGTGTAAACTAACGTGTACACCATAGTGCACATGTCGCAAGGTTCTTACGATTGAACTTTCCTATTTGTATACTAATTTTTGACACGTTGTTTAACTCTTGTATTGTTGTCAAGTGTCAATTGGATGGAAAATTTGTTTAAAATTTAAACTGTCCAACTGGGTAATGTCGCGTGGTAAAGTGTAAACTAAAGTATACACCACAGTGTACATGTGGCAAGTTTCCTACCGATTGAACTTTGCTATTTGTAGACTGATTTTCATCACGTTGTTTGACACTTGCATTGTTGTCAAGTGTCAATTGGATGGGAAAACTGTCCAATAGGGTAATGTCACGTGGCAAAGTGTAAACTAAAGTGTACACCATAGTGTACATATAGCAAGGTTCTTACCTATTGAACTTTGCTATTTCAACATTGATTTTGGACACGTTGTGTGACACTTGCATTGTAGTTAAGTGTCAATTGGATGGGAAATTTTTTTGAAATTTAAACTATCCAATAGGGTAATGTCACGTGGTAAAGTGTACACCATAGTGTATATGTAGCAAGGTCCTTACCGATTGGACTTTGTTGTTTGTACACTAATTTGTGACACATTGTTTGACATTAGCATTGTTGTCAACTGTCAATTGGATGGGAAAACTTTTTGATGTTTAAATTATTCAACAGGGTAATGACACGTAGCAAGGTGTAAACTAAATTATACACCATAGTGTACATGTAGCAAGGTTCTAATCGAATGAATTTTGTTATTTGCACACTGATTTTTGACACGTTGTTTGACAATTGCATTATTGTCAAATGTCAATTGGACGGGAAAACTATTTGAAATTTAAACTGTCCAACAGGGTAATGTCATGTGGCAAAGCGTAAACTAAAGTGTGTATACCATAGTCTACTTGTCGTAGGGTTCTTACCAATTGAACTTTGCTATTCGTACACTGATTTCTGATACACTATTTGGCACTTGAATTGTTGTCATGTGTCAACTGGATGGGAAAACTATTTGAAATTTAAACTGTCCAGTAGGGTAATGTCACGTGACAAAGTGTAAACTAAAGTGTATACACCATAGTGTACATGTCGCAAGGTTCTTACTGATTGAACTTTGCTATTTGTACACTGATTTTTGACACGTTGTTTGACACTTGCAATGTCATCTAGTGTCAATTGGACGGGAAAATTGTTTCAAATTCAAACTGTCCAACATGTTAATGTCACGTGGCAAGGTGTAGACTAAAGTGCACACAATAGTGTACAGGTCGCTAGGTTCTTACCGATTGAACTTTCCTATTTATACACCAATTTTTGGCAGGTTGTTTGAGACTTGCATTGTTGTCAAGTGTCAATTGAATGTGAAAATTGTTTAAAATTTAAACTCTCCAATTGGGCAATGTCACGTGGAAAAGTTTAAACTAAAGTGTACACCAAAGTGTACATGTAGCAAGGTTCCTATAGATTGAACTTTGCTATTTGTACACTGATTTTTGACATATTGTTTGACACTTGCATTGTGCTCAAGTCTCAATTAGATGGGAAAACTTTTTGAAATTTAAACTGTCCAATAGGGCACGTGGTAAAGTGTAAACTAAAGTGTACACCATAATGTACATGTAGCAAGGTTCTTACCGATTAAACTTTGCTATATGTACACTTATTTTTTACACGTCGTTTGACACTTGCAATGTTGAAAAGTGTCAATTGGACGGGAAAACTGTTTGAAATTTAAACTGTCCAACAGGGTAATGTCACGTAGCAAAAGGTAAACTAAAGTGTACACCATTGTGTACATGTAGCAAGGTTCTTACCGATTTAACTTTGCGATTTGAGCACTGATTTTTGACATGTTTTTTGATACTTGCATTGTTGTCAAGTATCAATTGGATGGAAAAACTGTTTGTAATTTAAATTGTCCAATAGGGTAATGACACGTGGCAAAGTGAAAAGTAAAGTGTATAGAATAGTGTACATGTAGCAAGGTTCTTACCGATTGAACTTTGCTATTTGTACACTAATTTTGGACACGTTGTTTCACACTTGTATTGTAGTCAAGTGTCAATTGGATTGGAAAACTATTTGAAATTTAAACTGTCCAACAGCGTAACGTCACGTTGCAAGGTGTAAACTAAAGTGTACACCATAGTGTACTTGTCACTAGGTTCTTACCAACTGAACTTTTCTACTTGTACACTGATTTTTGACACGTTGTTTGACACTTGCATTGTTGTCAAGTTTCAATTGGATGGGAAAGCTGTTTGAAATTTAAACTATCTAACAGGGTAATATCACATGGCAAAGTGTAAACTAAAGTGTACACCATAATGTGCATGTCGCAAGGCTCTTATCGATTGAACTTTTCTATTTGTACACCGATTTTTGACACATTGTTTGACATTTGTATTGTTGTCAAGTGTCAATTGTGTGGGAAAACTATTTGAAATTTAAACTGTCCAATCGGGCAATGTCACGTGACAAAGTGTAAACTAAAGTGTACACCATGGTGTACATGCAGAAAGATTCCTACCAATTGAACTTTTCTATTTGTACACTTATTTTTTACACGTTGTTTGACACTTACATTGTTGTCAAGTGTCAATTGGATGAGAAAAAATTTTGAAATTTAAACTGTCCAACAGGGCACGTGGCAAAGTTTAAACTAAAATGTACAACATAATGTACATGTAGCAAGGTTCTTACTGATTCAACTTTTCTATTTGTACCCTTATTTTTGACACGTTGTTTGACACTTGCATTGTTGTCAAGTGTCAATTGGATGGGAAAACTATTTGAAATTTAACTGTCAAACAGGGTAATGTCACGTGGCAAAGGGTAAAATGAAGTGTACACCATAGTGTACATGTAGCAAGATTCTTACCGATTGAACTTTGTTGTTTGTACACTGATTTTTGACATTTTTTTGACACTTGCAGAGTTGTCAAGTGTCAATTAGATAGGAAATCTATTTGAAATTTAAATTTTCCACTAGGGCAATGACACGAGGCAAAGTTTAAACTAAAGTGTACACAATAGTGTACACGTAAGATGGCTCTTACTGATTGAACTTTGCTATTTTTACACTGATTTTGGACACGTTGTTTCACACTTGCATTGTAGTCGAGCGTCAATTGGATGGGAAAACTGTTTGAAATTTAAACTGTCCAATGGTGTAATGTCACGTGGCAAAGTGTACACCATAGTGTAGATATCACGAATTGAACTTTGCTATTTGCACACTGGTTTTGACACATTGTTTGACACTTGCTTTGTAGTCAAGTCTCAATTGGATGGAAAAACTGCTTGAAATTTAAACTGTCCAATAGAATAATGTCACGTGGCAAAGTGTTAACTAAGTGTACACCATAGTGCACATTTATCAAGGTCCTCACTGATCGAACTTTGCTATTTGTATACTGATTAGTGACACATTGTTTCACACTTTCATTATAGTCAACTGTCAATCAGATGGAAAAATTGTTTGAAATTTAAACTATCAAACTGTGTAATGTCATGTGGCCAAGTGTAAACTAAAGTGTACAGCATAGTGCACATGTAGCGAGGTCCTTACCGATTGAACTTTGCTAGTTGTACACTGATTTTTAACACTTTTTTTTACACTTGCTTTGTAGTCAAGTGTCAATTGGATGGAAAAATTGTTTGACAATGTAATGTAACGTGACAAAGTGTAAACTAAAGTGTACACCAATGTGTACATGTAGTAAGGTCCTTACCGATTGAGCTTTGCTATTTGTACACTAATTTTTGACACGTTGTTAGATACTTACATTGTTTACAAGTGTCTATTGGATGGGAAAACTGTTTGAAGTTTGAACTGTCCAATAGGGTAATGTCACGTGGCATAGTGAAAACTAAAGTGTAAACCATAGTTTACATGTAGCAAGGTCCTTACCGATCAAACTTTGCTATTTGTACACTAATCTTCGACACATTGTTTGACACTTGCATTGTTGTCAAGTGTAAATTTGATGGGAAAACTATTTGAAATTTAAACTGTCCAACAGGGTAATTTCACGTTGCAAAGTGTAAACTAAAGTGTACACCATAGTGTACATGTAGCAAGGTTCCTACCGATTAAACTTTGCTATTTGTGCACTAATTTTCGACACGTTGTTTGACGCTTAAATTGTTGTCAAGTGTCGATTAGATGGGGAAATTGTTTGAAATTTAAACTGTCTAACAGGGTAATGTCAAGTGGCAAAGTGACAACTAAAGTGTACACCATAGTGTACATGTAACAATGTTCTTACCAATTGGACTTTGTTATTTGTGCATTGATTTTTGACACGTTGTTTGACATTCGCATTGTTGTCAAGTGTTGATTGGATGGGAAAACAGCTATTTGTACATAGATTTTTGACACGTTGTTTGACACTTAAATTGTTATCAAATGTCAATTGGATGGAAAAACTGTTTGATATTTAAACTGTGCAATAGGGTAATGTCATGTGGAAAAGTGTAAACAAAAGTGTACACCATAGTGTACATGTGGTAAAGTTACTACTGATTGAACTTTGCTATTTGTACGCTGATTTTTGACATGTTGTTTGGCACTTGCATTGTGATCTTGTGTCAATTAGATGGGAGAATTGTTTGAAATTTGAATTGTTCAACAGGGTAATGACAAGTTGCAAAGTGTAAACTAAAGTGTACACCATAGTGTACATGTAGCAAGGTTCTTACCAATTAGACTTTGCTATTTGTACACTGATGTTTGACACATTATTTGAGACTTGTATTATTGTCAAGTGTCGATTGGATGGGAAATTTTTTTGAAATTTAAACTGTCCAATAGGGTAATTGTAAAATCCCAAATTTTTACTTAGCATTAATTTATTTAATAGGAATGCAATGTTTAGTTAAGTCCTTATACAAGTTAATTGGTTATCTCTATAGTTAATTTGGATCTATGTGAATATCTTTATAGTTGAGGGACCAAAGTGAAAATAAGTTTCAGATTTTATACCTTTATTAAATAGGCCGAATAGTTAATTATTGAAGGAGTTAGAATTACCCTATCAATATTGGGCTCATTTTGAAACTCGTAATAAATGATGAATTATGGACTCAAGAAAAATTCAATTTGGATTCGTTAAACTTGAGTTATAGCCAATTAAGAAAACTACTTAGTTAATAATATTAGTTATTACTTCGTGCTAAATTACTATATCAATATTGGACTCCTTTGATAGATAATAATTAATTATATATATAAGGATTAAGAAAATGATATTTTGAATAAGTTGAATTAAGATGGAATCAATGGAAGAATCAAGGTATAAATGAAATTCTAATTTATTTAGTATGCAAACAGTTTGTTTCGGCCATTAGGAGATTATTAGTTATCCATTTAAGTTGTTTAACAAATATAATAAGGAAACTAAATTTATCCTAGTGTTTACGTGTGCAAAGGATAAAGTCTCTTTATTATAATAAATTATTGGTTACTTGTAATACTAATCTACTTTAATTAAGATAGAAATTATTATTCTTAATCATATAGGATTTGGATTATGATAAAGTCTTCTAATAATTATCGTATTAGAATAGTTAGGACTTTAATTAATTAAACTAGTTAAATTATTTCATTTGAAACACTCTCCCATTTATTTTGTTTTAATCGAAGACAAGAAATTAATTAGCTATTAATTAAGTTGTTTTATTAGAATAATAAATATATATATCTCATGCAATTTGGAGATACCATGACCCACGTAAAGGAGTCATACAATTTCAATGCCATTAAATCTTTTTCCTATTATAATTGTGGTTGATATGGAATTTATCTGAACCCAATAGTTATCCCCAAATCAGATAGAAGTCTAGTTGCCGAGGAGTGTATGGACGGAAATTTAGAATTCAAAACTTATCAAAATTCCACTTCCCACACCATGGTTTATTATAAATATAGCACTAAACCTCAAGCATTCAGTCATTAATTCATCATTCTTCTTCTGCACGTCTTTATTCTCTTCTCCTCTTTAAAATATTTCTCCATATTATTAAGCCTTTTTAAGGCCTTGGAATCGCAATAAAGAATCACGTTTTCAACAATTTTATTTTTCACGTTCATCTTCAAAAGGTGAGATGCTCAGTGCTATTAGTGGTTTGTCCACATTTTTTCAAATACGTTGTTATGTATGGATTTAATTACTTCAGTTCAGAGCTCCTTTGGGAGAAATCATGATACAGTTTAAGGCACAATTTAGCCTTCACGTTATTTGCAGCGCTTGCTTGAATTATCATTTGTCATGGTGTGATAATTCTCATGTTATGTTGGTAAGAGAATTTATGCATAATTTCACGTTTGATTTGAATGTGGAGTAGCAAGTATCTCATTGAGTATAATTCGTTATACTCATCCCTCTCTATTTAAAATTTTCAGGTAGAAATTAGTATGCTGGACGGCGGTGGATGGATGCATATTGGACCAATGGATCTCCATCATGAAGTACTTTAATTTTTAAAAACACTAGAATATTTATTAACAGTTGATTATTATTATTTTTAAATTTAGACTCAATTGTGAGTCACGTCATAACTTTCAATTAGTCCTATTTTTATTATTTGTTAGAACTACTTTTATTAATGTTTGATAAAAGATATGATTCCAAATTGTTCTGCATATGTTATTTAATTTAATTTACCTTTTGTTAAGGTTGTTCAATTTTTACTGAATTCCTCGTTATATTAAAATGTATTTGCCTCAAGCACTTTATTAATCAATTCACGTTTGGTAACGTTCCGGGTTGCTAAAGAATTCGGGGCGTTACAGTAATGTCATGTAGTAAAGTATAAACTAAAGTGTTCACCATAGTGTACATATCGCAATGCCCTTACCGATTGAACTTTCCTAGTTGTACACTGATTTTTGAGACGTTGTTTGACACTTGCATTGTTGTCAAGTATCAATTGGATGGAAAAAATGCTTGAAATTTAAATTGTCCAATTGGGTAATGTAATACCCCGAATTTCCTGTTATATATTTGGCCAATATGATTCATGCATTTCATGCTATTCACAATGCTACTTGCATTAGTTTTCTTAATTACTTTATCTTAAAATGGTGCATTCGATTATGGATATTTTAAGATTTTAGTCTTCAACTCCTAGACCTAGGTGTTGAATTTTGTATTGAGTTATGATAGAAAATTAGGTTAACTAAATGTTGGAGATTGGCTTGATAAGAAATGGAATATCGAAAAGGTCGGAAATCGATATCGACAAAAGTTCAAGCTTTCTATTCGGTTGATCGAGAACACCTTAAACCCTAGATAGGTAATTGACATATTTGGGACATGATACATAGAGGAACATGATCATGATGCGATAATATATGTCTCATATGACATTATAAATATCGAGGTGCGATT
>NC_036247.1:1084428-1109387 GCF_002742605.1 Olea europaea var. sylvestris
AAAATTAGGTTAACTAAATGTTGGAGATTGGCTTGATAAGAAATGGAATATCGAAAAGGTCGGAAATCGATATCGACAAAAGTTCAAGCTTTCTATTCGGTTGATCGAGACCACCTTAAACCCTAGATAGGTAATTGACATATTTGGGACATGATACATAGAGGAACATGATCATGATGCGATAATATATGTCTCATATGACATTATAAATATCGAGGTGCGATTTGATGAAATCGGTCGAGAATGGGGTGTCAATCGGGTAAGTAATTAAATGAACGATTGAGGAATTAGCTCTATAAAATATTTTGTGATCTTAGGGCAAGTGAAATGGATCGTAAAAACATTAACATAAGCCCAGGATACTTTATTTATACCTGCAAAGATAGATATAAAATCAGATTTTTTTTTACTAGTGACCGCCTCATGGTTGAACACCTCATGCTTTTAATATTTATCATTTTAACACCCAATTCCTTTAACCTTAAGGCATAAATATCCTCTCCTACTCCTTAAGCACTTATTATAGGATGAATATATATCTTATAATCATAAATGGATCCAAATATAATGGTTGAAAATCAAGTATGGCTACAATGAAGACACGTCGTGCTTGGCACCTCATGCTTGGGATAGTTGTCATTTTAACACTCAATCCCTTCATCCTTAAGCTATATAGCACGTCTCCTACCTCTTTTTATTTATTATAGATAGATGTACATATCTTATAAATCAATATAAGTTAAATAGTCCAAGAGAAAAGTCAAATATAGTAGGAAAAGACCACCTCATGCTAAACACTTGGCTGAACACCACATTTTCTTAATCCTTAAGGAAGAGTCACGTCTCCAGCATCTTGAAGACTTTATATACACCTCATAACAACATGTTTAGTCTTACAAATTATGCCCAATTGACCACCGATTGAAAGAGAAAGCATAAAGGAAAAGAGAGAAGCAGAAACAAGGAGCTGAAATTGAATTTCTGGATAGGTGAGTTTAGCTCACGGTTTCGAAGTTTTTCTGTAGTTATTTTGCTTGTTTTATAATATGTTTAAACTATAAACTTACTTGAGGCTAAGTATAAGGGTTGTTTATGATTTTATGATGGTAAAAGAGAGGGGTAATTGACTACAAGAACCTGAAAGAAACCAACAGGAATAGAGATGCGTTGATTGATGAATTTGGATGGTTTAAACTTTGGTTTTGGATAATACTGAAGATATAACTTGTATCTATGTAAATGAATGTTTTTATATGGGATTTAGAAGGATATAAATGGTCTTCTAATAGCCTGGAATCTGTTTGATGACATGCTAATAAAATGGAAACCGAAAGCTTTCACAATGAAAACTGCCTGATTTTGATGTCGTGGAAATGGACTGTTTTGATGCTGAGAACACTTGATTTGTCACGACTTTAGAGCATTATTGTCTTCAAATCCATGTTATAGAAACGTGGTAAAAATTTGGGAGTCATTGGATATGGATAAGGGGTGAAAACGGATTGGAAAAGTAGTTGGACGGTGATGAAACCTGAAAAACAGGTTCTGTCCATTTATGTGTTTAATATGATTTCAACCTTTACATGTAAATTAATTATCTCTTGGGCCTAGAAAATAGATTCTAAGGAGTATTAGGTTGTTGACAACAATTGGATGACGTTGATGTTGGTAATTGGACTCGAGGAAAAATGAGACTTATGGGACGAGATTGTAATGCCATTAGTAACTTGAATAATGAATTCGTTTAAATTATTTTGACGTGAATGGAAGTATTTTGGGATTTTGTGTGTGTTAAGGCTATTATATGGAGGATTGTCTTTAATATTAAATTGTAATACAGGTGATTTTCCGACGTTGAGTGAAAAAGGAAAGTGATATAATCTCCGTAGGAGCTTGTGCACACACAAGGGCAAAAAGGTAAGTAAAAATCCATTTGCAACTACGATGCAAGAACCTAGCATTTGTGGTATAGTGATGTTAGGATATTTCATACTTTGATAAGAAAGCTTGTTGTACCCTATATGATGATTATGATCATTGAGTATGCGGTTGCAAAATACATTGACATCAACTTCCATTAAGCATGTCATTCATGAGCATTTTCGTTGGCATGCACAACATGTGATCATGGTTGAAAACTTTGCATGCGAAATATGATTTCAAAGTAAGTTTTCTTTATAAATGTTTTATTGACCACTACTAGGGCACCGAGGCATATGAGGCATGCTTATGTGATATGTTTGGCATCGCGGGTGATACTTCCTGGGTGATTGCAAAGGTAGACAGGAGATGGGCCTTTGGTGATCACGAGAGGACGGACCGCTGGACTATGCCCTTGTTATGATTATTGGCACTACCGGGTGGGAGACTTCTTGGGTGATCGTAGGGGTAGTTAGGGGATGGGCCTCTAGCGGTCACGAGAGGATGGTCCACTCACCGGTGTCTATTTCATATTGGCCACTTGATTATTGATATTGATATTATGCAGAGCTCTATCCGGTGCATAGTAGGTGGGTCAAGGGCCCAATGAAATGAAAGATTTCAAATGAAATAATTTCGAGTCGACTTTGATGAGTATTGGAATATGATGCATCTTTAGCATGATGTTTAAAGTAAATGACATGGTATCACATATCCTTGTTACTCATACTCATGACATGCATGATTCTTGCTTACTAAGCATTGGCTTGTGTAGTTCTTGCGTTGTAGGTGAGCATGGAACTATGTAGAGGGCACGGCCAACTGTGGAGCTCTTATGGGATTGCAAAGATAAATGTACATGGATGACGACCTGTAGGGTTATTTTGTGGGCTATTGTTTTGAGCTTACACTCTATTGTGTCGTATTTCGGGGGTCCTATCTTGTATAACTTTTGAAATGGCCTATAGATGTGTTTATAACCTTAGAACATACGTGTTGGATTATGGTTATGATCATTGATTTTGATATAATATATGATCATCACAGGTGACTTGAAGTTAACAAATAGGGACATAATTGTGCAAATGCTCGTTTCATTTTATTTAAAAAAAAGTATATCTAAATTTTATGTCTAGATCGAGTTACCAATATCATTTCGACATAGGAATTAGTATGGTTATTTGTATATATTTGGGGTGTGACAGAGAGTGGTATCAGAGCAAGGTTATAATTCTGTAGACTGTCCATGTACATGATCTCGGAGTACGAAAGAGCACAGCTAAGCCTATAAGTTTTATTTGTTGCATTATTTTTACATACTTCATGAATGATATTGGCCAATCTTTACTTACAGCCATGGTGAGAACCAGAGATGCTAGTTATAGCAGAGCTAGAACTCCAGGGCAAGAGGCATCTGTTCAAGATGACAGTCGGGATGTTGTTATTGATAGACTAACGGAACTAGTTGAGCGACAATCTCAACAAATTCAGCAATTAATACAACAAGAAGAAAGGGGAAAACATCAAAGGGCTGAATTCATACAACCACAACAATGGGCTGAACATATTGAGGAAGTTGGAGAAACATTTAGAAAACTAAACCTTCCAATATTTGAGGATGCATTAGATCCAACAGCTGCAGAGGATTGGTCGAGAACTTTAGAGAATATTTTCAGGTATATGAGAGTTTCGGAAGTAGAAAAAGTAGTTTGTGCATCCTTTATGCTACGAGGTAGTGCTGGACAATGGTGGGATACGATGAGTAGTATTAAAGATGTAAATACCATGACTTGGGATAGATTTAAAGAGTTATTCCGTAATAAATATTTTACAGCCCTAGTTCGAACCATGAAGATGAATGAATTTATACAGCTAAGATAAGGAAGGATGACAGTGGGAGAGTATATTCGTAAATTTGAACAACTATCCACGTTTGCTACCCACATGATTAATACTAAGGTACTGAAGGTAGAAAGATTTCTTGAGGGGCTATGATCATCACAAGTGATTTGAAGTTAACAAATAGGGACATAATTGTGCAAATGCTCGTTTCATTTTTTTTTTAAAAAAGTATATCTAAATTTTATGTCTATATCGAGTTACCAATATCATTTCGACATAGGAATTAGTATGGTTATCTGTATATATTTGGGGTGTGACAGGTAATGTCATCTTGCAAAATGTAAATTAAAGTGTACACCATAGTGTACACGTAGCAAGGTCCTTATCGGTTGAACTTTGCTATTTGCACAATGATTTTTGACACGTTGTTTGACACTTGCATTGTTGTTAAATGTCAATTGCATGGGAAAAGTGTTTGAAATTTAAACTGTCTAGCAGGGTAATGTCACGTGGCAAAGTGTAAACTAAAGTGTACAAAAAAACCAATAGCCCACAAAATAACCGTACAGGTCGTCATCCATGTACATTGATCTTTGGAATCCCGTAAGAGCTCCACAGCTAGCCGTGCCCTCTACATAGTTCCATGCTCACCTACAATGCAGGAACTACATAAGCCAATGCTTAGTAAGCAAGAATCATGCATGTCATGAGTATGAGTAACAAGGTTATGTGACACCATGTTATTTACTTTAAACATCATGCTAAAGATGTATCATATTCCAATATTCATCAAAGTTGACTCGAAATTATTTCATTTGAAATCTTTCATTTCATTGGGCCCTAGACCCACCAACTATGCACCGGATAGAGCTCTGCATAATATCAATATCAATAATCAAGTGGCCAATATGAAATCGACACTGGCGAGTGGACCATCCTCTCATGACCACTAGAGGCCCATCCCCTAACTAGCCCTATGATCACCCAAGAAGTCTCCCACCTGGCAGCACCAATAATCATAACAAGGGCATAGTCGAGTGGTCCGCCCTCCCGTGATCACCAAAGGCCCATCCCCTGTCTACCTTTGCAATCACCCAGGAAGTATCACTCGCGATGCCAAACATATCACATAAGCATTCCTCACATGCCTCGATGCCCTAGTAGTGGTCAATAAAACATTTATAAAGAAAACTTACTTTGAAATCATGTTTCACATGCAAAGTTTTCAACCATAATCATATGTTGTGCATGCCAACGAAAATGCTCATGAATGACATGCTTAATGGAAGTTGATATCAATGTATTTTGCAACCGCATACTCAATGATCATAATCATTATATAGGGTACAACGAGCTTTCTTATCAAAGTATGAAAATATCCTAACATCACTATACCACAAATGCTAGGTTCTTGCAACGTAGTTGCAAATGGATTTTTACTTACCTTTTTGCCCTTGTGTGCGCACAAGCTCCTACGGAGACTATATCACTTTCCTTTTTCATTCAACGTCGGAAATCACCTGTATTACCATTTAATATTAAAGACAATCCTCCATTTAATAGCCTTAACACACACAAAATCCCAGAATACTTCCATTCACGTCAAAATAATTTAAACGAATTCATTATTCAAGTTACTAACGGCATTACAATCTCGTCCAATAAGTCTCATTTTTCCTCGAGTCCAATTACCAACATCAACGTCATCCAATTGTTTTCAACAACCTAATACTCCTAAGAATCTATTTTCTAGGCCCAAGAGATAATTAATTTACATGTAAAGGTTGAAATCATATTAAACACATAAATGGACAGAACCTGTTTTTCAGGTTTCATCACCGTCCAACTACTATTCCAGTCCGTTTTCACCCCCTTATCCATATCCAATGACTCCCAAATTTTTACCACGTTTCTATAACATGTATGTGAAGACAATAATGCTCTAAAGTCGTGACAAATCAAGTGTTCTCAGCATCAAAAAATTCCATTTCTACGACATCAAAATCAGGCAGTTTTCATTGTGACAGCTTTCGGTTTCCATTTTATTAGCATGTCATCAAACAGATTCCAGGCTATTAGAAGACCATTTATATCCTTATAAATCCCATATAACAACATTCATTTACATAGATACAAGTTATATCTTCAGTATTATCCAAAATCAAAGTTTAGACCATCCAAATTCATCAATCAACACATCTCTATTCCTGTTGGTTTCTTTCAGGTTCCTGTACTCAATTACCCCTCTCTTTTGCAATCATAAAATCATAAAAAACCCTTATACTTAGCCTCAAGTAAGTTTATAGTTTAAACATATTATAAAACAAGCAAAAAAACTAAAGAAAACTCCAAAACCGTGAGCTAAACTCACCTATCCAGAAATTCAATTTCAGCTCCTTGTTTCTGCTTCTCTCTTTTCCTTTTTGCTTTCTCTTTCAATCGGTGGTCAATTGGGGATAATTTGTAAGACTAAACATGTTGTTAGGATGTGTATATAAAGTCTTAAAGATGCTGGAGACGTGACTCTTCCTTAAGGATTAAGAAAATGTGGGGTGCAGCCAAGTGTTTAGCATGAGGTGGTCTTTTCCTACTATATTTGACTTTTCTCTTTGACTATTTAACTTATATTGATTTATAAGATATATATATATATATATATATATATATATCTATATTAAATAAAAAGAAGTAGGAGACGTGATATATATCTTAAGGATGAAGGGATTGAGTGTTAAAATGACAACTATGCCAAGCATGAGGTGCCAAGCACGACGTGTCTTCATTGCAACCATACTTGATTTTCAACCATTATATTTGGATCCATTTATGATTATAAGATATATATTCATCCTATAATAAGTGCTTAAGGAGTAGGACAGGAGATTTATGCCTTAAGGTTAAAGGAATTGGGTGTTAAAATGATAAATATTAAAAGCATGAGGTGTTCAACCATGAGGTGGTCACTAGTAAAAAAAAATCTGATTTTATATCTATCTTTGCAGGTATAAATCAAGCATCCTGGGCTTATGCTAATGTGTTTACAATCCATTTCACTTGCCCTAAGATCCCAAAATATTTTATACAGCTAATTCCTCAATCGGTCATTTAATTACTTACCCGATTGACACACCATTCTCGACCGATTTCATCAAATCGCACCTCGATATTTATAATGTCATATGAGACATATATTATCGCATCATGATCATGTTCCTTTATGTATCATGTCCCAAATATGTCAATTACCTATCTAGGGTTTACGGTGGTCTCGATCAACCGAATAGAAAGCTTGAACTTTTGTCGATACCGATTTCCGACCTTTTCGATATTCCATTTCTTATAAGCCAATCTCCAAAATTTAGTTAACCTAATTTTCTATCATAGCTCAATACAAAATTCAACACCTAGGTCTAGGAGTCGAAGACTAAAATCTTAAAATATCCATAATCGAATGCACCATTTTAAGATAAAGTAATTAAGAAAACTAATGCAAGTAACATTGTGAATAGCATGAAATGCATAAATCATATTGGCCAAATATATAACAGGAAGTTTGGGGATTTACAACCATAGTGTACATGTAGGATGGTTCATACCAATTGAACTTTTCTATTTGTACACTAATTTTTAACAAATTGTTTAAAACTTACATTGTTGTTAAGTGTCAATTGGATACGAAAGCTGTTTGAAATTTAAACAGTCGAACAGGGTAATGTGTCACGCCCCCAAATTAACATTGATATCTATACACAACCTAGATATAAATTTTACATTTTTTTTTAGTTTGTTAACTTCTAATCACCTGTGACACGATCATATAGCATATCGAAACCCAAAAATCATATCGCCATAATCCAACATATATATATTCTGAGCTTATAAACGTGTCTACAGGCCATTTCAAAAGTACACTATATAGGATTCCAAAATATAACCCAATAGATGGCAGCCTAAAAAATAACCCTACAGGTCGTCATCCATGTACATCAAACTTTGGAATCCTGTAAGAGCTCCATAGCTAGCCATGCTCTCTATGTAGTTCCATGCTCACCTACGATGCAAGAACTACATAAGCCAATGCTTAGTAAGCAAAATCATGCATGTCCTGAACATGAGTAATAACAACATATGACACCATGCCATTTACTTTAAATATCACGATAAAAAGTATCATATTTCAATATTCGTCAAAGTCGACTAGAAATCATTTCACTTGAAATCTTTCATTTCATTGAGCCCTTGACCCTCCTATTCACCAGATAGAGCTCTGCATAATATCAATGTCAATAATCAAATGGCCCATATGAAATCGACACCAACGAGTGGACCATCCTCTCGTGACCACTAGAGGCCCATCCCGTGACTACCCCTATGATCACCCAAGAAGTTTCCCACCCGGCAGCGCCAATAATCATAATATCACAAGGGCATAGTCGAGTGGTCTGCCCTCCCGTGATCACCAAAGGCCCATCCCCTATCTACCTTTTCAATCACCTAGGAAGTAACACCCGCAATGCCAAACATATCACATAAGCATGCCTCACATGCCTTGGTGCCCCAGTAGTAGTCAATAAAACATTTATAATGAAACTCACTTTGAAATCATGTTTTGCATGCAGGATTTTCAACCATGTCACATGTCGTGCATGCATATGAAAATGCTCATAAATGACGTATTTAATGGAAATCGATGTCAATAGGTTACACAACCTCATACTCAATGATCGTAACCACCATATGATGTGCTATAAGCCTCTTATCAAAGTTATGTAGATATTTCAACATTACTATGTCACATGTACTAGGTTCTTGCATCGTAGTTGCAAATGGATTTTCACTTACCTTTCACCTTTGTGTGTGCAAGCTTCTATGGAGATTAGATCAATATCCTTTTTCACTCGAAGTCGGAAAATCACCTGTATTACCATTTAATATTAAAGAGAATCCTCAATTTAATAACCTTAACGCACCAAATCCCAAAATACATCCATTCTCACCAAAATAATTTAGACGGAATCATCATTTCAAGTTACCCGATGGCATTACAAACTTATCCCATAAATCTCGCTATTTCTCGAGTCAAATTATGAACGCCAACATCATCCAATTGTTGTTGACAACCTAGTACCCTCAGAATCTATTTTCTAGGCCCAAGAGATGATTAATGTACATGTAAAGGCTGAAATCATATTAAACACAAAATTGGACAGAATCTGTTTTCAGATTTCCCTTACCGTCCAATTATTTTTCCAATCCCTTTTCACCCCCTTATCTATATCCAATGACTCTGAAATTTTTACCACATTTCTATAACACATATATGAAGGTAATCATTCTCTAAATTAGTGACAAGTAAAGTGTTCTCAGCCTCCAAAATAGTCCATTTCCACAACACTAAAATCAGACAGTTTTCCATTATGACAGTTTTCGGTTTCTATTTTATTAGCATGCTACCAATCGGATTTCAGGCTATTAGAAGGCCATTTATATCCTTATAACTATCATGTAAAAACATTCATTTACATAGATACAAGTTATATCTTAAGTATTATCCAAAATCAAAGTTTAAACCACTTAACTCTAGCAATTCTACATCACTGTACAGATTGCTTTCTTTCAAATTCTTGTAACTATTTACCCCTATTTTTGGCATCATGAAATCATTTAAAAAACTCTAACCTAATCAAAAGCAAGTTCATGGGTTCAAGAGATTATAAACCCCTCAAGAAATAATGGATACAAACCTCAAAACTGTGAAGTAACTTGGCTGTCCAGAAATTCGAGCTTGCTGTTTCTATTTCTCTTTGGTTCTTTCACTCTCTTTTTCACTTGGAATCACTTAGATACGAGATAATGGAGTTAACATATTATCTAGGAGGTAGATAAGTGGTCTTTAAATAGTTAAGGTCGTGCTTATTGCTTAAGGATTAAGGAATTTATGGGCTGAAGCCACATCAAGCCATCAAGGTGAGTCACTAAGCAGGTGGTGGCTTCTTGCTGCAATATTTGACCTTTCTACCACTATATTTGGATTTTTTATAAGATATATATATCCCTCCTACACGAGATCATGCCTTAAGGTTAAAGAAATTGAGTGTTAAAATGTTAAAATACCCCAAGCATGAGGTGTCTTAGCATGAGGTGTCTTCATGGCAGCAATACTTGACTTTCAACCATTATATTTGGATTCATTTGTGACTTTTAAGATATATATCTATCCTATATTAAATGTTTAGGGAGTATACACGAGAATGATGCCTTAAGGTTGAAGGAATTGAGTGCTAAAATGACAAACATCCCAAGCGCGAGGTGTTCAAGCATGAGGTGGTCACTTGTAGCAAAAATCTGATTTTATATCTATCTTTGCAGGCACAAACCAAGTATCCTCGGTTTATTTTGACGTGTTTACAATCCATTTCACTTGTCCTAAGATCATAAAGTATTTCATAGGACTAATTCCTCAACCGTTCATTTAATTACTTACCCGATTAATACCCGATTCTAGATTAATTTCCACAATTTGCACCTCAATATTTATAACGTCATATCAGACACATATTATCGCATCATGATCATGTCCCTTTATGTCTCATGTCCCAAATACGTCAATTACCTATCTAGGGTTTAACGTGACCTCGAACAATTGAATAGAAAGCCTAAACTTTTGTCGATACTAATTCCCGACCTCTTCGATTTCCATTACTTACCAAGCTAATCTTCAACATCTAGTTAACCCAATTTTCTATCATAGCTCAATGTGAAATTCATTACTTAGGTCGAGCAGTCAAAGATCATCACTATATAAAGATTTTAAAGCCTCGATGATCAAACACACGTTTTTAAGAGAAAGTAATTAGGAAGTTGATGCAAATGACAATGTAATTAGCATGGAATGCATGAATCATATTGGCCAAATGTAGAACACGAAGTTCAAGGTATTACATAATGTCACGTGGCAAAGTGTAAACTAATGTCTACACCATAGTGCACATGTAGCAAGGTTCTTGCCGATTGAACTTTGCTATTTGTACACTGATTTTTGACACCTTGTATCACACTTGCATTATCGTCAAGTGTCAATTGAATGGGTAAACTATTTGAAATTTATACTATCTAATAGGGTAATCTCACGTGGTAAAGCGTAAACTAAAGTGTACACCATAGTGTACATGTAGGATGGTTCATACCGATTGAACATTGCTATTTGTACACTAATTTTTAACACGTTGTTTGAAACTTACATCGTTGTCAGGTGTCAATCGGATGCGAAAGTTGTTTGAAATTTAAACAGTCCAATAGGGTAATGTCACGTGGCAAAGCGTAAACTAATGTGTACACCATATTGTACATGTAGCAAGGTTCTTACCGATTGAACTTTGCTATTTGTGCACTTATTTTTAGCACGTTGTTTGACACTTGCATTGATGTCAAATATCAATTGGATGGAAAAACTGCTTGAAATTTAAACTGTCCAGCAGGGTAATGTCACGTGGCAAGGTGTAAACTAAAGTGTACACCATTTTTACATGTAGCAAGGTTCTTATTGATTGAACTTTGCTATTTGTACACTGATTTTTGACACTTTGTTTGAGACTTGCATTGATGTCAAGTGTCAATTGGATGCGAAAACTATTTAAAATTTATACTGTCTAATAGAGTAATGTCCCGTGGCAAAGTGTAAACTAAAGTGTACACCATAGTGTACATGTATCAAGGTTCTTGCCGATTGAACTTTGCTCTTTGTACACTGATTTTTGACACGTTGTTTGACACTTGCATTGTTCTCAAGTGCCAATTGGATGAGAAAACTGTTTAAAATCTATATTGTCTAGCAGAGTAATGTCACGCGACAAAGTATAAACTAAAGTGTACACCATAGTGTACATGTAGCAAGGTTCTTACCTATCGAACTTTGCAATTTGTACACTGATTTTTTACAAGTTGTTTGACACTTGGATTGTTGTCAAGCGTCAATTGGATGGGAAAACTGTTTAAATTTTAAACTATCCAGCAGGGAAATGTCAAGTGGGAAAGTGTAAACCAAGGAGTACACCATAGTGTACATGTAGCACGATTTTTACCTATTGAACTTTGCGATTTGTACAAGGATTTTTGACACGTCGTTTGACACTTGCATTGTTGTCAAGTTTCAATTTGATGGGAGAACATTTTGAAATTTAAGCTATCCAACGGGGTAATATCACGTGGCAAAGTGTAAACTAAAGTGTACACAATAGTGTACATGTTGCAAGGTTCCTACTGATTGAACTTTCCTATTTGTACACTGATTTTTGACACATTATTTGACACTTGCATTGTTGTCAAGTGTCAATTGTATGGGTAAACTATTTGAAATTTATACTGTCTAATGGGGTAATGTCATATGGCAAAGTGTAAACTAAAGTGTACACCATAGTGTACATGTGGGATGGTTCATACCGATTGAACTTTGCTATTTGTATACTAATTTTTAACACGTTGTTTAAAACTTACATTGCTGTTAAGTCTCAATTGGATGCGAAAGCTTTGAAATTTAAACAGTCCAACAAGGTAATGTCACGTGGCAAAGCATAGACTAATGTGTACACCATATTGTACATGTAGCAAGATTCTTACCGATTGAATTTTACTATTTGTGCACTTATCTTTGCCACGTTGTTTGACACTTGCATTGTTGTCAAATGTCAATTGGATGGGAAAATAGCTTGAAATTTAAACTGTCCAGCGGGGTAATGTCACGTGGCAAGGTGTAAACTAAAGTGTACACCATTTTTAGATGTAGCAAGGTTCTTATCGATTGAACTTTGCTATTTGTACACTGATTTTTGATACTTTGTTTGAGACTTGCATTGATGTCAAGTGTCAATTGGATACGAAAACTGTTTAAAAGTTATGCTGTCTAATAAAGTAATGTCCCGTGGCAAAGTGTAAACTAAAGTGTACACCACAGTGTACATGTATCAAGGTTCCTGCCGATTGAACTTTGCTCTTTGTACACTGATTTTTGACACGTTGTTTGACACTTGCATTGTTCTCAAGTGCCAATTGGATGAGAAAACTGTTTAAAATTTATATTGTCTAATAGGGTATGTCATGCGGCAAAGTGTAAACTAAAGTGTACACCATAGTGTACATGTAGCAAGGTTCTTACCTATTGAACTTTCCTATTTGTGCACTAATTTTTGACACATTGTTTGACAATTAAATTGTTGTCAAGTGTCAATTGGATGGGCAAACTATTTGAAATTTATACTATCTAATAGGGTAGTGTCACGTGGCAAAGTGTAAACTAAAGTGTACACCATAGTGTACATATAGGATGGTTCATACCGATTGAACTTTGCTATTTGTACACAAATTTTTAACATGTTATTTAAAACTTACATTGTTGTTAAGTGTCAATTGGATGCGAAAGCTGTTTGAAATTTAAACAGTCCAACAGGGTAATATCACGTGGCAAAGTGTAAACTAATGTCTACACCATAGTGCACATGTTGCAAAGTTCTTGCCGATTGAACTTTGCTCTTTGTACACTGATCTTTGACACGTTGTTCGACACTTGCATTGTTGTTAAGTGTCAATTGGATGGGTAAAATGTTTGAAATTTATGCTGTCTAATAGGGCAATCTCACGTGGCAAAGTGTAAACTAAAGTGTACACCATAGTGTACATGTAGGATGGTTCATACCGATTGAACTTTGCTATTTGTACACTAACTTTTAACACGTTGTTTGAAGCTTACATTGTTGTCACGTGTCAATTGGATACGAAAATAATTTGAAATTTAAACAGTCCAACAGGGTAATTTCACGTGACAAAGTGTAAACTAATGTGTACACCATATTGTACATGTAGCAAGGTTCTTGCCGATTGAACTTTGCTATTTGTGCACTTATTTTTGGCGCGTTGTTTGACACTTTCATTGCTATCAAATATCAATTGGATGAGAAAAGTGCTTGAAATTCAAACTGTCCAGCAGGCCAATGTCATGTGGCAAGGTGTAAACTAAAGTGCACACCATTGTGTACATGTAGCAAGGTTCTTATCGATTGAACTTTGCTATTTGTACACTGATTTTTGGCACTTGCATTGATGTCAAGTATCAATTGGAAGGGAAAATTGTTTGAAATTTAATCTGTCCAACGAGGTAATGTTACTTGACAAAGTGTAAATTGAAGCATACACCATAGTGTACATGTAGCAAGGCTCTTACCAATTGAATTTTGCAATTTGTACATTGATTTTTGACATATTGTTTGACACTTGCATTGTTGTTGAGTGTGAACTAGATGGGAAAAATATTTAAAATTCAAACTGTCAAACAGGGTAATGACATGTGGCAAAGTGTAAACTGGAGCATACACTATAGTGTACATGTAACAAGGTTCTTACCAATTGAACTTTGCTATTTGTACACTGATTTTTGACACGTCGTTTGACAGTTGTATTGTACTCAAGTGTCAATTAGATGGGAAAACTGTATGAAATATAAACTGTCCAACACGGTAATGTCACGTGGCAAAGTGTAAACTAAAGTGTACACCATAGTTTACATATAGCAAGGTCCTTACCCATTGAACTTTGCTATCTGGACACAAATTTTTGACACGTTGTTTGACACTTGCATTGTTGTCAAGTGTCAATTGGATGGAAAAGTTGTTTGAAATTTAAATTGTCCAACACGGTACGTGGCAAAGTGTAAACTAAAGTGTACACCGTAGTGTACATGTAGCAAGGTCCTTACCGATTGAACTTTGCTATTTGGACACTGGTTTTTGACAAGTAGTTTGAAACTTGCATTGTTGTCAAGTGTCAATTTTTATGGGAAAACTGTTTGAAATTTAAACTGTTCAATAGGGTAATGTCACCTGGCAAAGTGTAAGCTAAAGTGTACACCATAGTGTGCATGTAACAAAGTTCTTACCAGCTAGACTTTGTGATTTGTACATAATTTTTTACACGTTGTTTGACACTTGCATTGTTGTCATGTAGGAAGGTCCTTATAGATTGAACATTGCAATTTGTTCACTGATTTTTGACACGTTGTTTGACACTTGCGTTGTTGTCAAGTGTCAATTGGATGGAAAAATTGTTTGAAATTTTAACTGTCCAATAGGGTAGTGTCACGTGGCAAAGTTTACACTAAAGTGTACACCGTAGTGTGCATGTAGCAAGGTCCTTATAGATTGAACATTACAGTTTGTACGCTGATTTTTAACACTTTTTTTGCACTTGCATTGTTGTCAAGTCTCAATTGGATGGGAAATTGTTTGAAATTTAAACTGTCTAATAGGGCAGTGTCACGTGGCAAAGTGTAAACTAAAGTTTAGACCATAGTGTACATGTAGTAAGGTTCTTACCAATTGAACTTTGTTATTTATACACTGATTTTTGAGACGTTGTTTGACACTTGCATTGTTGTCAAGTGTCAATTTGATGGAAAAACTACTATTTGTACACTGATTTTCGACACGTTATTTGACACTTGCATTGTTGTCAAGTGTCAATTGAATGGGAAAATTGCTATTTGAACACTCATTTCTTACACGTTGTTTGACACTTGCACTGTTGTCAAGTGTCAATTGGATGAGAAAACTGTTTGAAATTTAAACTGTCCAACAGGGCAATGTCACGTGGCAAAGTGTGGACTAAAGTGTGTACAGCATAGTGAACATGTAGCAATGTTCTTACCGATTGAACTTTGCTATTTTTAAACTGATTTTGGACACGTTGGTTGACACTTGCATTTTTGTCAAGTGTCAATTGGATGGGAAGACTGTTTGAAACTTAAAATTTCCAACAGGGTAATGTCACCTGGAAAGTGTAAACTAAAGTGTCCACCATAGTGTACATGTATCAAGATCCTTACCGATTGAACATTCGTATTTGTACGCTGATTTTTGATACATTGTTTGGCACTTGTATAGCTGTCAAGTGTCAATTGGATGGAAAAACTGTTTAAAATTTAAACTGTTTAACGGGGTAATGTTACGTGGCAAAGTTTAAACTAAAGTGTTCACCATAGTGTACAGGTAGCAAGTTTCTTACTGTTTGAATTTTGCTATTTGTATACTGATTTTTGACACATTGTTTGACACTTGCATTGTTGTCAGGTGTCAATTGGATGGGAAAACTATTTGAAATTTAAAATGTCCAACAGGGTAATGTCACGTGGCAAAGTGTAAACTAAAGTGTAAGCCATAGTGTACATATAGAAAGGTCCTTACAGATTGAACTTTGCTATTTGTACACTGATTTTTGACACGTTGTTTGACACTTGCATTATTGTCCAGTGACAATTGGATGGGAAACTATTTGAAATTAAAGTGTCCAACAGGCTAATGTCACGTGGCAAAGTTTAAACTAAAGTGTACACCGTAGTGTACATGTAGGAAGGTTCTTACAAATTGAACATTGCAATTTATTCGCTGATTTTTGACACGTTGTTTAACACTTGCATTGTTGTCAAGTGTCAATTGGATGGGAAAAATGCATGAAATTTAAGCTGTCCAACAGGGTAGTGTTACGTGGCAAAGTTTACACTAAAGTGTACACTGTAGTGTGCATGTAGCAAGGTCCTTACCGATTAAACATTGTAGTTTGTACGCTGATTTCTAACACATTTTTTGACACTTGTATTGTTGTCAAGTGTCAATTGGATGGGATATTGTTTGAAATTTAAGCTGTCCAACATGGTAGTGTCACATGGCAAAGTGTAAACTAAAGTGTACACCATAGTGTACATGTAGCAAGGTTCTCACAATTTGAACTTTGTTATTTATACACTGATTTTTGACACGTTGTTTGACACTTGCATTGCTGTCAAGTGTCAATTGAATGGGAAAACGGCTATTTGAACACTCATTTTTTACACGTTGTTTGACACTTGCATTGTTGTCAAGTGTCCATTGGATTCAAAAACTGTTTGAAATTTAAACTGTCCAATAGGGCAATGTCACGTGGGATAGTGTAAACAAAAGTGTACACCAAAGGGCACATTTAGCGAAGTCCTTACCTATTGAATTTTGATATTTGTACAATGATTTTTGAAACGTTGTTTAACACATGCATTGTTGTCAAGTGTTAATTGGATGGAAAAACTGTTTGAAATTTAAACTGTCCAATAGGATAATGTCGCGTGGCGAAGTGTAGACTAAAGTGTGTACACCATAGTGAACATGTAGCAAGGTTCTTACCGATTGAACTTTGCTATTTTTACAATGATTTTGACACGTTGTTTGACGCTTGCATTGTTGTCAAGTGTCAATTCGATGGGAAAATCGTTTGAAATTTAAACTGTCCAACAGTGTAGTGTCATGTGGCAAAGTGTAAACTAAAATGTACACCATAGTGTATATGTAGCAAGGCTCTTACCAATTGAACTTTGTTATTTCTACACTGATTTTTGACACGTTGTTTGACACTTGCACTATTGTCAAGTGTCAATTGGATGGGAAAACTGCTATTTGTACACTGATTTATGACACATTGTTTGACACTTGGATTGTTGTCAAGTGCCAATTGGATGGGAAAACTTCTATTTGTACACTCACTTTTGACACGTTGTTTGACACTTGCATTGTTGTCAAGTGTCAATTGGATTGGAAAATTTTTGAAATTTAAACTGTCTAACAGGGTATTGTCACGTGGCATTGTGTAAGCTGAAGTGTACACCACAGTGAACATGTAGCCAGGTTCTTAACGATTGAACTTTGCTATTTGCATGCTGATTTTGGACACGTTTGACACTTGTGTTGTTGTCAAGTGTCAAATGGATGGAAAAATTACTATTTGTGCACTGATTTTTGATACGTTGTTTGGCACTTGCATTGTTGTCAAGTGTCAATTGGATGGGAAAACTGTTTGAAATTTAAACTGTTTAATGGGGTAATGCCACGTGGCAAAGTGTAAATTAAAGTGTACACTATGCAGTACATGTAGCAAGGTTCTTACTAATTGAACTTTGCTATTTGTACACTGATTTTTGATGCGTTGTTTGACACTTGCATTATTGTCAAGTGTCAATTGGATGGGAAAACCGTTTGAAATTTAAACTGTCCAATAGGGTAACGTCACGTGGCAAAGTGTGAACTAAAGTCTCCACCATAGTGTACATGTAGAAAGGTCCTTGCATTTATACACAAATTTTTAACGCGTTGTTTGACACTTGCATTGTTGTCGAGTGTCAATAGGATGGGAAAACTGTTGGAAATTAAATTGTCCAATAGGCTAATGTCACGTGGCAACGTTTAAACTAAATTGTACATCATAGTGTACACGTAGGAAGGTCCTTACCGATTGAGCATTACAATTTGTTCACTGATTTTTTACCGTTGCATTGTTTTCAAGTGTCAATTTGATGGGAAAATTTTTTGAAATTTAAACTATCCAACAGGGTAGTGTCACGTGGCAAAGTTTAAATTAGAGTGTACACCATAGTGTACGTGTGGCTATGTCCTTATCGATTAAACATTGTAGTTTGTACGCTGATTTTTAACATGTTTTTTGACACTTGCATTGTTGTCAAGTGTCAATTGGATGGGAAAACTTTTAGAAATTTAAACTGCCCAACAGGGTGTATGCCATAGTGTACATGTAGCGAGGTTCTTACCAATTGAACATTGTCATTTATACACTGATTTTTGACACGTTGTTTTGACACTCGCATTGTTGTCAAGTGTCAATTGGGTGGGAAAAGTGATATTTGTACATTGATTTTAACATGCTGTTTGTCACTTGCATTGTTGTCAAGTGTCAATTGGATGGGAAAACTGCTATTCGTACACTTATTTTTGACAAGTTGTTTGACACTTACATTGTTCTCAAGTGTCAATTGGATGGGAAAACTATTTGAAATTTAAACTGTGCAATAGGGTAATGTCATGTGGTATAGTGTAAGCTAAAGTGTACACCACAGTATACATGTAGGAAGGTTCTTACTGATTGAACTTTGCTATTTGTACACTGATTTTTGACACGTTGTTTGACACTTACATTGTTATCAAGTTTAAATTGGATGGGAAAACTGTTTGAAATTTAAACTGTCCAATAGGGTAATGTCACTTGCAAAGTGTAAACTAAAGTGTAAACCACAATGTACATATAGAAACGTCCTTACATATTGAACTTTGCTATTTTTACACTAATTTTTAACACGTTGTTTGACACTTACATTGTTGTCAGGTGTTAATAGGATGGGAAACCTGCTTCAAATTAAACTATCCAATACGTTAATATCACGTAGCAAAGTTTAAACTAAAGTGTACACCGTAGTGTACATGTAGGAAGGTCCTTACCGATTGAAAATTGTAGTTTGTACACTGATTTTTCACACGTTTTTTGACACTCGCATTGTTGTCAAGTGTCAATTGGATGAGAAAACTATTCAAAATTTAAACTGTCCAACAGGGTATTGTCACGTGGTAAAGTGTAAACAAAAGTGTACACCATAGTATACATGTAGCAAGGTTCTTACCAATTGAACTTTGTTATTTATACACTGATTTTTGACACTTGTATTGTTGCCAATTGTCAATTGGTTGGGAAAACTAATACTTGTACACTGATTTTTGACATATTGTTTGACACTTGCGTTGTTGTCAAGTGCCAATTGGATGGGAAAACTGCTATTTGAACACTCATTTTTGACACGTTATTTGACACTTGCATTGTTGTCAACTGTCAATTGGATGGGAAAACAGCTTGAAATTTAAACTGTCTGACAGGGTAATGTCACGTGGCATTGTGTAAGATAAAGTGTACACCGTAGTGTACATGTAGCAAGGTTCTTACCGATTGAACTTTGCTATTTGTACGCTGATTTTTAACACGTTGTTTGACACTTGCGTTGTTGTCAAGTGTCAATTGGATGGGAAAATTGCTATTTGCACACTGATTTTTGACACGTTGTTCGACACTTACACTATTGTCAAGTTTCAATTGGATGAGAAAACTATTTGAAATTTAAATTGTCCAATAGGGTATTGTCACATCGCAAAGTGTAAATTAAAGTGTACACCATAGTGTACATGCAGCAAGGTCCTTACCGATCGAACTTTGCTATTTGTTCACAGATTTTCGACACGTTTGACACTTGCATTGTTGTCAAGTGTCAATTGGATTGGAAAACTGTTCGAAATTTAAACTGCCCTAAAGGATAATGTGACGTGGCAATGTGTAAACTAAAGTGTACGCCATAGTGTACATGTAGAAAGGTCTTTACTGATTAGACAATGCTATTTGTACACTAATTTTTAACACTGCTACAACTTTAAGGTTGCAAACCCAAGTGCAGGTTGTCGCAAGTAGTAAATCTCGGAAGTCCGAGGTCGAACCACAGGGAATTGGAAGGAAATAAACTATTCTATGAGTAATAAACGGTTGGTGGAAATACGATTGAGACGAACACTAGAGCGTCAGGGATTCACTTCGGATAAATGAGTAGAAATTGCCCTTGATCTTTAATTTGTCTCATCATTCGTGGGGGATCGCCGGGGTGTCCGAAAATTAGTGCTCGCCCCTCTCTGTCTCGTTACCCGACCTCCCAAGTCGAAAGTCCTTGATCTTTAATTTAACTCATATGAAAATCAACTAAGGAGTGATCTCATATGGAAGATAAAACATTGATCACAAATTTGTTAAAAGATAGATCTTGATAATTGTTTGAGAGAATATGTCAAAATAAGTTGTTGGAATGTAGAGATTATCTAAGCATTTATTGTGCCAAAATTGTCAACAATAAATCAAAGTCTTTAACAAACCAAAACCATTTGTAGAACATATACTTCAACCAAGTAAGAAGATGAACATTGAAGAACAAAATGAAAGATCAAAGACAATACTAAACATTCATCAAAGTTTTACCCCTAGCTCTAGCTAAATGTTTAGAAATACATAGTGAAATGTTACAAAGAAAATGAAGGAAACTAGAATATAATGGAGAGGATTTGATTCTTCAAAATCGTGGCCAAGGTCCCCTTTTATAGGCAAAGGAACATCCATAATTCAAGTAGGCAATACAACTTGTTTCTGTCCAGCTTCAAGACAGCTGGAACATGCAACTTAATGCCAATTTTCAGATATATTGTACAGCGAATTTGGACTTATGATCAACAGATAAATTATTTCCACCTGAGTTAGATTTCCATTGGTTTAAATATCAGGTTCATTGGATCTATATAACTCCAGATATGACAAAAACAATAAGTGCTGCTTCACAGGTAAAGCTGTATCCGGCAGGTAACAAGCTGGACTTTTCACGGTAATTTTGGCTACTTTGTGATACGAATTTGACTTCTTCCAAAACATGAAAGTTGTAGAAACGTGCCTTGTCTTTCCAACCCAACTTGAATCACCTCGATCCAATGTCTGAAGCTCAAATTATGATCATTTTACAGATAGCTGCTTCTTGCTTGAGGCAGTCACTATTTTTGACTTTTCAACATTATTTTCCTCCACTTGCTCCACTTGTTCTAATTTGGAAATACAAGTGAAATACATCAAATAGATACTCTTTCAAATGTATAATACTCATGCCACCATGTATGTAAATACGTATTTCAATTAATTGCATTTTTAACCATGTATTTATGGAATGCATAATCAATTCAATCACATACTTTTTTAAATTGGACTCATCCCGACCCTCAATGGTCAATTATTTCGCTCTTCGCTCGTTGGATGCACACCCTCAAACTTGATTTTCTAACTATTTTCCCAAGGTGTGATTTATACTATTACTCACCCTCTCTAGTTTGGTTAGATTTTACTAATTGTAGCTCAACACATCAATAAATGAGGATTCTCCTTAATTTTGACTGACTTAACCTCCAAGAATCAACTAAGTTACTAATCCCTTATCAAAGGTCTAATTCTCTAAAATAAGTGTTTGGGACTTAATCAAGGCATGTAGTGCGTCTTCTGTTTCATGAACCTGCTTTTTTTCAAGTTTGCCGTGTGTATTCTGTTTCATGCACTAGCCTATCTCTTTTTATGTTTATAATTGTCCTCATTGGGCTCTTTTAGGGTAGCTTCACAACATGGCAGCTTTTTCCCTTCTATGCAATGATTAGTGCAATGCCCCTCATTAAACACTTATTCTCGAAAATCGATCTTTAACTTAAGATTTTTACCTAATTATCATCTCATTGGTCTTAAGCAATCCACACAAAATTTAACACACATGGAATCCACATCTATCTCAATGTTTCCCCACAATAGCTCAACCACCCCAAACTATCATATAATTGGTTTAGTGGATTTTTTTTTTTTTTGGGTCATACTTAATTCTACATATTCTATCCATTGATCCAATCTAAATAATATGTGATTTTCATGAATATTGTGCTCAATGTAGATCAATCTAACATGAACAAGCTTAAACTAAATCAAAGTAGCATCCCCTAGTCATAATAATATAAAAACAATTTCAAATATTATCATCGGTCAGTAAGAAATTTTTTTTTTTTTTTGAACATTTTGATTCCTTTCCCCCAACCTAAATGAAACATTGTCCTCAATGTAAAGATTAAATGTGCAAAATATATGAAGGACAATAAGGAGCAAAATTTTGAACAAAGGGACGAATTTAGAGCTTTACCTGGAAAGTCTGCATAAACTTAGCCTAAATGATCCTTCAATTTCAATAGTGAAAGAAAAAAAAAAAAGAAAAAAAAGAAACAACAATAAAAGAAACACACCTAAAAAAAACACACAACATTATAAAACTGAAAATAAACATACAAAATAAAATAAAAAGAAAAGGATATCAATCTTTAGAATCATGTATAGCAACAGACTCTTCCAATTTAGAGAAATTCTCAAAAAATGGTTTCAAATCGAGATTTGGTTCTTGAACACTTGAAATCACTTGCGAATTTTTAGAATTATCATTGAATTCAAATTCAAGCGCATCATATGAAGATGTAGCGATAAATTGATCATCAACAAGTTGTTCAATAAGATCTACTTCATGCAAATCATCTTCATCTCCATGTTGCTTGCAAATGTTAAAAATATTCATTTCCACGGTCATATTTCCAAAAGAGAGTTTTAAAATACCATTTCTACAATTTATCAACGCATTTGAAGTAGCAAGAAAGGGACGTCCTAGAATGACAGGTATTTGTGCATTCGAATTTAAAACAGGATGTGTGTCCAAAACTATAAAATCAACAGGAAAATAGAATTTATCAATTTGAACTAGAACATCCTCTACAACCCCTCTTGGAACTTTTACTGAACGATCAGCAAGTTGAAGTGTTGTTGTTGTTGGCTTAAGCTCTCCCAAACCAAGTTGCTCATACACAGAAAAAGGTAATAGATTAACACTAGAACCAAGATCAAGCAAAGCACGCTCTATCCTGTTATTCCCAATCACACAAGAAATTGTTGGACAACTAGGATCTTTGAATTTAGGTGGAGTGTTTTGTTGAACGATCGAGCTCACATTCTCTGTTAAAAATACTTTTTGTTGAACATTAAGTTTCCTCTTAACAGTGCACAAGTCTTTTAAAAATTTTGCATATGAAGGTACTTGTTTGATTGCATCCAATAATGGTATGTTAATTTTGACTTGTTTAAAAAGTTCAAAAATTTCAGAATTGTGGTTGAGTTTTGAAATTGGTAGCAATTGTTGAGGAAATGGAGCTGGAATGGGACATTTTTCAACAATAGGTTCAGAAATGATCTTTTCCTCACTTTTGGAAACATCATTTTCTTGCTTTGAAGTACCACCAGATTTTAGTTCTTTTGAAGGGATGGTTTTGTCAATAATTTTTCCACTACGAAGAGTCGTGATGGAGTTGGCATTTTGTTGTTGACTTTCAGAAGAACTAGAAGCATTTACATTATATTGCTGAGAAGGATTTGGTTGAGGTTGAGCAGGAAATTTGCCTTTCTCTTGAGAATGCAAAGAAGAGGTCAATGAAGAAAGTGTGTTCTTGATTTCATTGATGGCTTGTGAAGTTTGATTATTAATATTTGCTTGTCCTTGCATAAAAGACTGCAATGTTTCCTCAAGAGTCATTGATTGTGGTGGTGGAAAAGAAGGAAATTTCGAAAGCCCTTGAGGTTGTGATAAATGAACACGATTATCATCTCTCCAACTAAAGTTGGGATGATTTCTCCATTGTTGATTATATGTTTCTGAGTATGGAGAAGAAAAAGGCTTTTTGAAAGTGTTCATAGCATTGGCTTGATCATATAAAACTTCTTTGAAAACTGGAATGTTAGGACAATCATGCGTAAGATGACCAAAAGTTTCACAAATGCTACAAATTTCATCATTTTGCACGGGTTTAACTTCCTTTACTTTCCTTAATTCCATAGCTTCAACCTTTCTAGACAAACTAGCAATCCTAGCATTTAGATCATCATCTTGACTCAATTGATATTTTCCTCCACTAGAACTAGCAAGACTAGATCTAATTGAGTTTTCGATTGGTTTTACTGTTTGCCAAGATTGAGAATTTTCAGCTAGATGATCTAGAAATTCTAAAGCTTCATCTGGATCTTTATCTAAAAATTCGCCATTGCACATCGTTTCTACAAATTATTTTGTTTCAGGAGTTAGGCCCTCATAAAAGAAACTTATAGTACGCCATTTTTCAAAACCATGATGTGGGCATGTATTTAACAAATCTTTAAATCTTTCTAAACATTGAAAGTACGCTTCATTGGTTTTTTGAGAAAAATTTTGGATTTGTCTTTTCAAAGCATTAGTTTTATGTGCTGGAAAGAATTTCTTCAAAAACTCACTTTGCATTTCTTGCCATGTGCCAATCGACCTAGGTTTTAAAGAGTTAAGCCAAGTTTTTGCTTTATCTTTTAGAGAAAAAGGAAACAATTTCAACTTAACAATTTCGTTGGGACAAGTTTGATCGTTAAATGTTGCACATACTTCCTCAAATTCTTTAAGATGCAAATATGGACTTTCGGATTCTAAGCCATGAAAATTAGGAAGTAATGGAATCATACCCGGCTTGAATCGAAAATTATTAGCATTAAGAGGAAAAATGAAACATGAAGGAGCAGAATTTCGAGGAGGTTGCAAGTAATCACGCATGGTTCGTACTTGTTGGTTTTCATTTTCATCGTGTATGCTTTCATTATCAGCCATGGTGGAAGATGTGAGTGAGTGTTGAGATGAGTCAAATAAATTACTAAAGAAAGTTTCACAATTATCTTTAACTAAACGA